>NC_133449.1:151559518-151647018 GCF_048565385.1 Saimiri boliviensis | reverse complement strand
ATAACCAATACTTTCAACAATGCTACCTAAGTGCTGTGATTTTTCAAATAGCTTTATTAAGATATAATGCATATGCCACGGAACCCACCCACTTAAGGCACAATTCAATGTCTTTTAGCGTATTCAAAGTCATACAACCATCACCACAGTCAACTTTAGACCACTTTCATCACCCCAAAAAAAGAAACCCTGCAGGCTTTAGCTGTCACTCCCCATTGCCCTCCCTCCCAGCACCTGGTGGCCACTCCCCTCTATTTTGTCTCTGTGGACTTGCCTATTCTGGGCATTTCACATGTAGAATTCTACAGATGTGGTCTTTTAAGCTTAGCATCTGGGCCAGGCGCGGCGGCTCACACCTGTAATCCCAGCACTTTGGAAGGCCGAGGTGGGAGAATCTTCTGAGGTCAGGCATTCAAGACCAGCCTGGCCAACATGGCAAAACCCCGTCTCTACTAAACTACAAAATTTAGCAGGACACAGTGGTGGGTGCCTATAATCCCAGCTACTCGGGAGGCTGAGGCAGGAGAACTGCTTGAACCCAGGAGGCAGAGGTTGCAATGAGCCGAGATCACACCGCTGCACTCCAGCCTGGGTAACAGAGCGAGACTCCATCTCAAAATAAATAAATAAATAAATAAATAAATAAATAAATAAATAAAAATAAGAAAATAAACTTAGTATCTAATATTTTCAGGGTCCATCCATGTTGCAGGATATGTCGGACCCCAGTCTTTTTTATAGTTGGATAATATTCCATTGTGGCTACACCACCTTCTGTTTACCCAACCATCCGTTGATGAATATCGGGGCGGTGTCCACTTTTTGACTATTACAAGCAATGCTGCCGTGCAATTCACACACAAGTTCTTGTGTGGACATATGTAGCCATTTCCCAGGAGTGGAATTGCTGGGTCACATGATAAGTCTATATTTAAGCATTTGAGCTGCCTGGTTTTTTGTTTTGAGACAGGGTCTCACTCTGTCACCCAGGCTGAAGTGTAGTGGCATGATCTCAGCTCACTGTAGCCTCGATCTCCTGGGCTCAAGTGATCCTCCTGCCTCAGCTTCCCAAGTACTGGGAATGCAGGAGTGCACCACCACATCTGGCTTTTTGTATTTTAGAGACGGAGTCTTGCTCTGTTGCCCAGGCTGGAGTGCAGTGGCATGATCTCGGCTCACTGCAACCTCCGCCTCCTGGGTTCAATCGATGCTCCTGTCTCAGCCTCCTGAGTAGCTGGGATTACAGGTTCATGCCACCACGCCCAGCAATTTTTGTATTTTTAGTAGAGACTCGATTTCACCATATGGGCCAGGCTGGTCTTGAACTCCTGACCTCAGGTGATCTGCCTGCCTCTGCCTCCCTAAGTGCTGGGATTACAGGCATGAGCCACCACACCCAGCCGAACTGCCTGTTTTAAAAAGGAATTTATTTTAAAGATAAAAGAAAGGAGACACAGAAACAGAAAAGAGAAATAAGAAGTTCCGTTTTCATCCTGTCTTGAAGCCAGGCACTGGCTTGGAGTGAGACCCTGTGACCTGCCTGAGCAGAGGGGCTTCCAGAGGAGACCCCCAGCAGTGGCTATGGGCTCCCCCTGGTCCCTGGGCCTGGACTTCCCTCTCACCCAGCTCAGGGCTTCAGCTCTGCCCAGGGAGGTGGAAACTCAGCACTCGAGCCTTTGCCACTAAGTCATGCTTTTCCAATCTCTCTCTTTAACAATGTCTCCCAAAAAGTGTAATTTTTCTCTCCATGCTGTCTAAGACAGCAGTAACAGCCCGTTAAGCAAAATAATGGGAGGAATAAAACCCGCTGAGACGCAGGAACTCCAGACCCACCCGGCACACAAATCTTGAGATTACAGAGCCTGGAGTCGAGAGGCTTTTGGTGGATCAAAGTGCCGGGCGGGAGACATCAGGCCGGGCGAGCGGGTGGCCCGGGGTGGCCGCGTCCCTGCAGCCTGGAGCTTCCAGCACTGCCTGTGGCACCTGCTGCCACCATTTCTGGGGTCGTCTTCCGTCTCTCTGATCGGTGGAAGCCTCCTGGCAGCCTTCCTGGCTGCATTGTTGTGCTCTTGGGGTCTGAGCCCCGTGCACCTGCTCTGAAGGGTTACAGAAATGGCCCCAGTCATGCCTGGGATTCTCTCCAGCCCAGGCTGGGCTTCCTGAACTCCTCGGCCCACCACAGAGGCTCAGCTGCCTCTCTGGCCTCCCTTGCCTGTGTCCTGAGGACTTAGGCCTGCCTAAAGCCCCCAGCCCTGCTCCTCACCCCTGTCCTGGCCTGAATCCCACCCAGGAGCTCACACTCTCCTCAGACTGGCTGGGGCACTCTTGGTCTCTACGGGAGCTGCGTGGCAGACGCAGCCAACAACCCACCACCACGATGTCCCCGTACACCGCTCTCTCCACACCTTCCCCACCAGGAGCAGGGGCTTCCGTGGCCCCTCCTCAACCCAGACACGCCTCTGTGAGTTCTCAATGGAGAGAGTAAGGCCAAAGAGACGTCATACCAGCTTCCCAGGATTGCCGGAACAAACACCACAGACCAGGCGGCGCCGGCCACAGCCGTTCATTCATTTCCCACAGTCCTGGATGCTGAAGTCAGATCAAGGCGTAGGCAGGCCTGGCTCCTCCTGAGGCCCCTCCCCTTGGTTTGCAGACATGTCTTCCCCTGGGTCCTCACAGAAGACCTGTGTGCGTGTCTGTGTCCTGATCTCTTCATATAAGACCGCTTGTCAGACTGGATTAGGATCCACCCATATGACTTCGCTTTATCTTCCTCTGTCACCCAGGCTGGAGTGCAATGTCACCATCACGGCTCCCTGCAGGCTTGAATTCCTAGGCTCAAGCCATCCTCCCACCTCAGCCCCCCAAGTAACTGGGACCACAGGTGCAACACCACGCCCAGCTAACTTTTTTTTTTCAGTAGAGACGAGGTCTTGCTTTGCCGCCCAGGCTGGTCTCAAACTCCTGAGCTCCAGCGATTCTCCCGGCTTGGGCTCCCAAAGCGCTGGGCTTATAGGCGGAAGCCACTGTGTCCAGTGTTTTTTGTGTTTTTCTCTTCTTGTAGAGATGGGATCTTTCTCTGTTCAGCGCAGGATGGTCTGGAACTCCTGGGCTCAAGTGATCCTCCCACCTTGGCCTCTCAAAGTATTTGGATCACAGGCATGAGCTGCCACTCCCTGTCTCATTTTACCTTCACCCTCTCCTTCAAGGCCTTGGCTCCAAATACAGTCTCATTCTGAGGTCCTGTGGGTTAAGACTTCACCATTATGAATTTAAGGGTGACAAAATTAAACCTATAACGGATGCTATCTGACCTCCAATGCTGGGTCCTAAAAGCCAACACATTTGCCCTCGGAGCCCAGGTGCAGGGCTGTAGAGGTCCCAGGCCACGTGGACAGGAACCAGGGCCTTTGGTCCTCGGCGCTGGCTGAAATCTCAACCAACAACCAGCCCTACTTTCCAGCAGCCCCGTGAGGTAGGGACACCATGATCCCCATTCCACAGAGGAGAAAACAGAGGCCCAGAGAGGTCAGGTCGCTGGCTCCTTCCAGGAGAAGGCATGTGGGGGATTTGGACACACACACGCCTTAGCCACGCTTGGGCCAAGCTCTTCATCACGATGCATCAGCCTGGGCTGTCCTGCCTGATCCGAGGCTGCACGTGGAATGATCAAGGCACGGCGCCAGCAGCCAGTAAACACCCTCTAGGAGCGGTCGGAAGCAAGGACAAAAGGCACTGAAGTGATACAGACAAGAGCCCCGGGCGACAGGCTCAGTCCTGCCTGGTCTGCTGATCTGACCGACCAGTGGTGAGGAGGCTGGGACCCAGACAGAGGCGGGGGCGTCTGGGCTGGCTCAGATGGCCCCACAGCGCCAAGGTGCATCCAGAGGACTTTAAAGAATCTGGGCACCAGGAGGGCTGAGGCTGGAGGGGGAGCTAAGTCCCAGGACCCCCGCCCCCATGGGAACTTCCAGGGTCTAGTGGGTGGCAGCCGGCGGGTGACACAGTGGGGGTTCTGGGTGTGTGTTCACCCAGCTTCTCTCTGTGTCTGCTTCTTACTTCACTCTTCCCTCCCGACTGCCTCCCCTTCTCTCCTTCTTTTTTTTTTTTTTTTTTGAAATGGAGTCTCACTCTGTTGCCCAGAATGGAGTGCAGCGGTGCAGTCTTGGCTCACTGCAACCTCTGCCTCCTGGATTCAAGCGATTCTCCTGTCTCAGCCTCCTGAGTAGCTGGGATTACAGGCTTGCACCACTACTACCCAGCTAATTTTTGTATATTTAGTAGAGACGCAATTTCACCATATTGGCCAGGCTGGTCTTGAACTTCTGACCTCAGGTGATCTGCCCACCTCGCCTCCCAAAGTGGTGGGATTACAGGCGTGAGCCACCGCGCCTGGCCCCTTCTCTCCTTTCTCTGCAAACCAGACTTGAGACCTTCCACACTCAATGGGAAATAAAGCCACTCCACAGCCACCTGCAGGGACAAACCCACTGTCCCCAACTCCCCCAAATAACTGAGAAAGATGATCTGACTGTTTCTGCTGTGGCCCTGGTATACGGGGCAGGGCTCCCCTGGGTAGCAATGGAACACCAGAACCCCAGAACCCCACTCTGGACTGGTAGGTTCATCCTAAAACTGCCAGCCCCCATCACCTCTAGGGAAGTGCCCACCAGATTTAACCTCCTGCTGGCTGCTTCTCCTGCCCTGTCCCCCATAGCCCTGGCCATAGCACTCCTCAAACAGAGGCTACTCCCAGACAGCCAGGTGAGCTGACAGGTACCTTGGAAGCTCTGCATGAACGTGACCTTCACCACCTTGCTGGGTACAGCGTCCAGAAGTGGGAAAGTAACAGGTATCCTAGCTGGTCCGCTGGAAAAAGGAGCGTCGTTCTGGTCCCAAATCCTCCACTTTAGAGATACTGGAAAACTAGACTATTCCCAGGGACCAAGGTGGGCTGGACCCAGACATCAGCACACACATGCGTGCTTAAAGAATCAGAGGTGGTCAGCAGCAGATGAGACAGCCACTTCCGTGAGGACAAGGAACAGGGATTATTTTGTGTGTCTTCAGAGAGCAGAATAGAATCAGCAAAAGCAGATTTGCCCTAACCCCAGAAAGACCTTCTCACAGTCAAACCAACCAACATTAGACTTGGCCACTCCTAGAGGTAGTGAGCTCTCCGTCACTGGAGGTATTCAAACAGAGACAGGACAGCTATGGGTCAGGGACATGGTGCAAGGTGAGCACTTGGCCTTCAGGTTCCCTCCGGTTCTCTGGTTGCTGCCATCCTGGGCCAGCTCTAGGGAGAAAGCATGGTCCTCTCTGTCGAAACATGAACGCCTGCTTCTCTTCATTTCTGTCATGTTCCGCCCTACAGTAACAGCTGTTAAGAAATCACATTTGTACCTTTTCAGGAGCTCTCTTGAACTTGGAGTGCAAATTAACTTCATGTGATCTGAAATATAAAAGGTCGCCTCTCCCACAAATTAAAAATCCAGAGATGCTTGCCAAGCTCATGAGCAGATCAGGTTCCGTGGGGACTCAGCCACAGTCTGATCCAGTCACCATGTCCCCAGCTGCGGCCTCTTCGCCCTCCTCCACCAGCATCAAGGGGGTGTCCATCCTCCCTCTGGGCTCTCCTGGCTTCCAAATGCCCCGAACACCCAGGACTCTGAGGAGCTCACCTTCCTCACTTCCGGCCAGAGACCCTCATGTCAGAAGCAGGTGGGCATCGCCCAGGGCCTCCCGTCTCCCCCGCCTCACCAGGGGAGGCCCTGCCAGGCCCTGTTCTCCCCACTCACAGGTGTCCAGCACCCAGCCCCTCGGACCACAGTCCTGAAGGTCAGGGGAAACCCTGGCTTTTCCCAGCTCCTGCCCAATAACTCCCCGCCGGTTCTCCCAGCTACCAGAGCCGGGCTCCCCTCTCCTGTACCCCCTCCCGGTTCTCTCAGGCCCACACCAGTCACAAGTCCCACACATCTGGGATGTCATCAGCCAGGCCTAGCCCTGGGGAAGCTAAATGGGAGCTAAAGGGGTTGACAAGGACACAGCCCAGAGAGGCCAAGCAATTTCTGTGTGGCTGCACAGCCCCTCTGAAGCCTTGCCTGTTGGGAGCCAACTCTCCTGGGGCCCCACACCCTGAGCGCCACCGCAGCTGAGCCTCTGAATCCCAGTTCCAGAGCAACCTCCAACCACATCTGCTTCTCCACAACCCTCCCAGTGTCACTCCAGGGACAGGCTGGGCCTCATGACAGCCACCCCTCCTCCCTGCCTGATGAGCATTTTCGGAAGCCCACCCCCACAGACGCTGCCTCCCACCACTCCACACACCCATGGAACCCCACACACCCATGGAACCCCACACACCCTGCCTCCCACCATAAACTGTGGCCATCACAGGCGGGCTGGGGTCCACCAGAGGCCCTCTCCGGGGTTCTGCATCACCGAAGCCCCACCCTCGTATCCTATGCAACACCCATGGCCTGGGACTTCTGCTTAGCCGGGGACACTCCTATCTTGCTGCAGAAGTCTGACCCACCTGGCAGGGCAGCCCACCCCTGCACACCTGCCAGGTCAGGCTTAGCCTGGAGGGCTCCAACCTGGCCCAGTCCAGCTCCCAGGGGCCTTCACAACACTGGCCTTCTGTGTCTGTGGAGGCTCCACAACTGCGCACACACACACATCTATTGAGATGGTTTGGCTGTGTCCCCACCCAAATCTCATTTTGAGCTGTAGTTTCCATAATAACTAGGTATCATGGGAGGGACCCAATGGGAGGTAATTGAATCATGGGGTGGTTACTCCATGCTGTTCTCGTGATAGTGTGTCAGGTCTCACATATCTGAGAGTCTGATAGTTCCCTGCTCCACACTGCAGTTCCCCTTGCTGCCACCGTGCGAAGAAGGATGTGTTTGGTTCCCTTTCCACCATGACTGTAAGTTTCCTGAGGCCTCCCCAGCCATGCTGAACTGTGAGCCAGTTAAACTTTTTTTTTTTTTTTTGGTTCACAGCCAAATAAACTTCTTTCCTGTAAAAATTACCCAGTCTTGAGCATGTCTTTATTAGCAGCATACGAACAGACTAACACACCTGTGCACAGACACACACCTGACCACATACACACACCTGTGCACAGACACACACCTGACCACATACACACACCTGTGCACATACACACACCTGTGCACATACACACCTGTGCACATACACCTGTGCACATGCACACACCTGTACACATACACACACCTGTACACATACACACTCGTGCACATACACCTGTGCACATACACCTGGGCACATAAACCTGTCCACATACACACACCTGTGCACATGCACACACCTGTGCACATACACATCTGTGCACATACAACTGTGCACATACACACACCTGTGCACATGTACACACCTGCACACATACACACACCTGTACACATATACACACCTGACCACATACACACACCTGTCCACATACACACACCTGTGCACATACATCTGTCCACATACACACACCTGTGCACATACACACACCTGTGCACATAAACCTGTCCACATACACACACCTGTGCACATACACCTGTGCACATACACCTGTACACATACACACACCTCTGCACATATACACACCTGTGCACATACACACACCTCTCCACAAACACCTGTGCACATGCACAAACCTGTACACATACACACACCTGTACACATACACACCCGTGCACATATACCTGTGCACATACACATCTGTGCACATACACCTGTGCACATGCACACACCTGTACACATACACTTGTACACATATACACACCTGGCCACATACACACACCTGTGCACATACACACACCTGTGCACATACACCTGTCCACATACACACACCTGTGCACATACACCTGGCCACATACACACACCTGTGCACATACACACACCTGTGCACATAAACCTGTCCACATACACATACCCATGCACATACACACCTGTGCACATACACCTGTGTGCACATACACCTGTACACATACACACACCTCTGCACATATACACACCTGTGCACATACACACCTCTGCACATACACCTGTGCACATGCACACCTGTACACATACACCTCTGCACATTTACACACCTGTGCACATACACACACCTCTGCACATACACCTGTGCACATGCACACACGTGTACATACACACACCTGTACACATACACACAGCTGTGCACATACGCAGCTGTGCACATACACACACCTATGCACATACACACCTGTGCATATACACACACCTGTGCACATACACACCTGTGCACATACACACCTATGCATATACACACACCTGTGCACATACACACACCTGTGCACATATACACACCTGTGCACATACACACCTCTGCACATACACCTGTGCACATGCACACACCTGTACATATACACACACCTGTACATATACACACACCTGTGCACATACACACACCTCTGCACATACACACACCTCTGCACATACACCTGTGCACATGCACACACGTGTACACATACACACACATATACACACCTGTCCACATATACCTGTGCACATATACACACCTGTCCACATACACACACCTCTGCACATACACACACCTCTGCACATACACCTGTGCACATACACACACCTGTCCACATACACACACCTGTGCACATGCACCTGTGCACATATACACACCTGACCACATACACACACCTCTGCACATACACCTGTGCACATGCACACACCTGTCCACATACACACACCTGTCCACATACACACACCTGTCCACATATACACACCTGTGCACGTGCACACACCTGTGCACGTGCACACACCTGTGCACATATACACACCTGTACACAACCTGTGCACACATCAGTCAACATATTGGTCCCCACACCTGCGCACCTCATGCCTCCCTCTGACACATCTTCCCTTTGCAGCCGACACGAACTGAGCCTGCCCTGGCCAGTCCCGAGGAAGGCCAGCAGCCCGGCCCCCCTGCTTTCCAAAAGCTGCTTATCTGACATCACAACTCCCACGGGGGAAGAGAAGCCCATCGAACATAATGAATCCAGAGAAGCATCATCATTATTTCAACCTTTTAGATGAGGCCGTGTTTACACCAGAGAGCAGGCCTGGAAGGCAATCGTGGGTGGGAAGCTTCTCTCAGATTTTAGGGAAAATCACAGGCACAAAGGCGCACCGGACCGCGTAACTGATGCAGAAGGGCATCCCAGAGGAAGCAGGGGCTGGCTGGCTCAGCGTCACAAAGCGCATGCACCGCACTGGCCCCTGCACTGGCCTCCGCCTCCTCAACTCCCCCCATGCCTCCCTCCCCGCCCAGGAGGTATCAGAATCCAGCTGGTGCAGCCACTCAAGAATGATGAATACTTTTATGTTTTTAACAAGTGTAATTTAAAACCTTAATGTGACATCCTGTCCAGCCACAGGCCTTGGGATGCACTTAACCCTCCTGCTGGTCCTTCTGCCCAGCCAGGACTGGGATCCCACCCACAAGCCGGGGGCTGTCACGACCCACACTGGAAGCCCTCCACACATCCCACAGCCCCTCACCCCATTTCCCCTTCTTCATTTTCCCAAAGGCCTCAGGAGTTCTGGTTTCTCCATTTTCCCCTCAACGAAGTGGGAGAGGCCCTGCCCCCCGCAGAACCCTTGGAAGCTCTGAGAACCATCCTCTCTTCCCTGTGCCCAGATCCAGGCCCCTGCAAACCCCACAGCAGCCACCAGCTGGGCCCTTAACACAGCCAACCTCGTACCGGGACCAACAGGCCTTGCGGAGCCTGGCCCCGTTACTTCCGTCATCTCGCACTGTGAGCCTCCCAGGTCACCATCGAGACCACGTGCTGCCTTCCATGGGGTGAATAGGGGACCCCAAAAAGATATGCCCAAGTGCTGACTCCTGAAACCTGTGAATGGGCCCCTTCACCCTGTGATGGTCTTAAGGGATGTAATTAATGAAAGATACCAAGATGAGGTCATCCTGGATTCAGGATGGGCCCTAACTCCAATGACAGATGTCCTTGCAGGAACAGAGAAGGACACCAAGACACAGAGCCCATGTGACGAGACTGTGAGGTGACAGCGACAGAGATCGGAGCGTCGGAGCAGTGTTATTGGAAACAGATGCTCAGTGCCGCAAAGAAAAATCAGCGCTGAGACAAAGGATCTTTCAGCAATGCCACTTTTACTTCCTGGACTGCAGGAAGGGGACTCTCACGAGCCATCTTGTCATGAGCGTACAGTGAACAAAGGAAAGCAGGCGTATTTATCCCTTACACATTTGAGGTTGTCCTTGCTGATCTCTGTTGGCTGGAGCCAAACCTCACAATCTAAACTAAAACCTGACTGGCTAACAACTTAAAACTTGTCTAAACAGGTAAAAGCAGTGGAGAGCTGGGACATGCCTGTGAGCACGTCCAGCACAGATGTCTTGGTTAAAGTACAAGGACATAGAATGTACTACGTGCCTGTAAGCATGGCATGACAGCTACATAGGATAGGGCCTAACAAACATTAGCACACTTATTCTTTAACCAAAAAGGAACCTTTAAAAAGGAACTTTTCTACTTTTCACATGTGTCTATAAGCCAAGGACCACCACGAGCTGCTGGCAGCTGTCACAAGCAGGGGAGGGGCCTGGAATCCATTCCCCCCTGGGACCCTCAGGAAGGAACCAGCCCTACTGACTCCGACTTCCTTGTTCCCTCCTGATCTGTGGGACAGTAACTTTCTGTGGTTTTAAGCCCCACAGTTTGCAACACCTCATCACGGTCGTCAAAGGAAGCTGCCTCTCTTTGAGTCCCTCCCTCCATCCATCCTCCCATCCATCCTCCCTCCATCCATCCTCCCTCCACTCATCCTCCCTCCATCCATCCTCCTGCCCATCCTCCCATCCATCTTCCCATCCTCCCTCCACTCATCCTCCCTCCATCCATCCTCCTGCCCATTCTCCCATCCATCTTCCCATCCTCCCTCCACCCATCCTCCCTCCATCCACCTTCCCATCCACCCTCCCTCCACCCATCCTCCCTCCATCCACCCTCCCACCCATCCAAGCAGTCCCTGCCTGTCCAGAACAGTAGGAGCTGTGCCAGGCTCCTGGCACAGGGCTGGTCAATGAGCATGGAGTCAGTGGCTCAAGCAGAAGGACCACGGGGAGAATAATTGGCCAACCTGGGGGGAGAAAAAGCAGCAAATACCTTGGGAACCAAGTGTTTTACCTGCATGCACTGTTGCCACTCTCTGCAATGGCAGGAGAGAGACTATTGGGTTTTAAATCTCCAGGAAGCTGATAAATGCATTTGGCTCCTCGTGGCCGGGGTGCACCCCCCACCACCCACACACAGCCATTAGAGCCCTGGGAACAGGGCATGGAGCCTGGAACACGTCGGACCCCATGAATGCCAGGCCATCACTCCATCTCCCCAAATATCTGATTTCTGTCATGTGGGATTGTAAACTGTCCCCACCCACAGGGCACCCAAGATAGTATCAGGAGCTGAGTGGCCTATGCTCCTCCAAGAGCTCATAGATAAACATGGCTGGTTTTCTCTTGGCTGACACCAGAGGGGAATGTTGCCACGTGAGGCACTGAGAGAGTAAAATGTTTAATTAATTTTCAGTAATCAGTCTTTGCAGGGCCCCTTTGCAGACGAAAGGCACTGTCTCCACCAAGGTTCGGTTTCACTAATGAAATCATAATCTGTACAATGGGTTAAAAACACACAAATAAAGCCCCAGTCCCTAAGGGTTTGCCTGGGAAACTAGAGAGATGGTTCCCTGTGGAGTAATGAGGGGAAATCGCTTGAGGAATTGGAAAATGATTTGGGGAGAAGGGTTTATCAAGTCAGGGGAGGGAGGGTGCAAAGATAACACAGAGGGGAGAGGGATGGAGGGAGGGGGAAAAGGAGGAGGAGGGAGGAAAGAGGGGAGACGAAAGGGGAAGGGAGGAGGGCAGGAGGGCAGACCAGTACCCTTGGCCTGGGGCTGTGACTCTCTCTGGGGAGTGACCCTGGGACCATCTCAGAAAGGCCGGGAACCTGAAGCACCATCGGCAGAGGGCCTTCTGGGATCAGGGGTCTCCTCTGGGGGCTCCAGTCCGCCCTGCCTGGACAGCAGCTTCCCAAAGGCCCAAGGTGCCAGGGCTGAGCTCTAGCTTCTCTTCCCATCTCCAGAGGCCTCCTTCCTCCACCTTGGCAGAAGAGGCCTCACAGGGAGATCCTGTGGGCATCCTGCTAATTCCCTGCACAGGCTCTGTGAGCACCGCCCTGAGCCAAGGTGGGTCAGGCTGTCCTGAGGCCCGGGAGCCTCCTGGCCCGTCACATACAGGCATCCTGCACTCGGTCTGCCCCAGGCCTCCCTTCCCCAAGCCTTTGTCCATGCCATGCCCCTGGCCAGGATGCCGTCCCCAATGCCACCATCCACCTGGTCTCCCAGAGAGCGTGCCTCCTCTGTACCCACAGCAAAGCTCGGGAATAAAGCCTGACCGAGCCTGGCTTGTTCTAGCTTGTGTGATAGCTTCCTACTCACACAGTTTATCTTTCACGCCTAATTGAAATCCCAGAGCCAGGCTGTCATCTCACAGCACCCTCGCCCTGTCCGGGTGCCCTGGGGCCTGCCGCATGCCTTCTGAGCCTTGGTTTTTTGGGGTTACGATGGGGAGCACAGGGGTGTGCAAAGTTTCAGAGTGCAGTTTGTCACAGAGGTTCAGAGAGCATGGGACATGCTGGGATAGGCTGGTTGGCCGTCTCCTTCCTGGGAAAAGGCTCTGAGCCTGACTCCAGAGCCCTGGCAAGGATGGACGGACGGACGGGTGGAGAGCAGTGAGCCCTGCCTTCCCTCCAGGTGAGAACGCAGCCACCTTGGTCCTGCTGTTTCCAGGTAAACAGTTCTGTGAATTCGATGGAGGAGCCTGGCCCTCCGCCCACCCACACATGGTGTCGGACAGCACTCCGGGACAGCGCACTCCCCAGCCACCCCTGCCTGCTACGTACTGTCCTCCAGACAACAGAGGTGGTGGAGGACGAGGTATTTGAGGAGTTCGGGGAGTTGCAAGAGAGTTAGCAGATTTCTGAGAACCCCAGGTGCAGCTTAACCTACAATTGGAAAATTATGGTGATGAGAAAGAGGATATTTGATGAGGCAGAGTCTTGGGGGAATCGGATTTTGGCTGACGAGCAAGGAAACGGCAGGCTGGGCAGGGAGGCAGGAAGAGGCAGGTGGCCCTGCTGGGAAGGAGGCGGTGCAGGTGGGAAGCGAGTCCTGAGTGGATGTGGGTGGGGGCGAACCATGGGAAGTACCCACCAAGGCCTCAGGGACCACAGGACCTGCACTGCCAGCCGCCAGCCCTGGGGACCACGGAAGAGAGCTCGGACCCTCCTGGCTAACCGTTTACATCTCACCCATTATGCAATAAGCATGCACCTTCTGGGCACCCCAGCGACTCCTGGTGCCACCAAGGCACATCCACTGAGTGCGTGTCTGTCCCCACACCCCCAGCAGACTGGGCTGCTCCTGCCCGCCCGGCCCTATCACCCACTCCCACTGTCGCCCAGCCTCATGTAGCTAGATGCCAGCTGGCCCATCTCTCGATGGCCACCACGGCTCTTCCCATCCTTCGTGCCTCATTTTTCCTCCCAATCCTGAGTAAAGTGGATTTCCCCTCCCCTGAGGGGGACGTCTCAGCTTTGGAAGCATGATCTCAGGAAGCCCCCAGCCTCTGCTCAGACCTTGAGATGCCCAAGGAGGAAACCAGCTTCCCAAGAGCCTGAGGTGCCAGGGCTGGGTTCTAGCTTCTCTCCCCATTTCCAGAGGCCTCCTTCCTTCCCCTTGGCCATCCTCTCTAGACCCAGCCTCATTTCTCCAGACCCCAGGCCCCTTTCTCCCCTTTCTTCCGCCATTCGGCAGATTTGCTATGTGGCCCTGGGAAGAGAGTCTTCAGCAACCTCTGTCTAGCACGATGTGGGCGGTTAAAGGTGACTCACGCCTGTAATCCCAACAACTTTGGGAGGCCGAGATGGGAGGATCACTAGAGCCCAGGAGTTTGAGACCAGCCTGGGCAACATCTCCAGACCCCATTCGCAGTCCAGCCTCCAGCAGGCAGAGCCCTGTGAGGAAAGCAAGAGCCCTGGCACCTCCGACCACCAAGCCGGATGCTGGAGAGAAGGGAGCCCCCCAGCCCCCACCAACCCACAGCCTCGCAATCGAGGTGGGCTGCCGACGGGGGACGCTGTGGCCTCCCAGACAGCTCTGGCTCAGGCTGGGCCCCTGGGAAGTGCACAGAGATTAGTCAGAGTTCTCCAGAGAAACAGAACCAGAGGAAAATGAGTGTGACTGTATGTGCGTGTGTGTACATGGAGGCAGAGAGAGAGACAGACAGAGAGATTCATACGGGAATCAGCTCACAGAATCATAGAGGCTGAGCAGTCCCACCATCTGCTGTCTGTAAGCTGGAGGCCCATGGAAGCCAGTGGTGTGATTCAGTCCGAGTTTGAAGGCCTGAGAACAGGGGCTCAAATGACACCCACGGGCAAGAGGAGATGGACACCCCCGAATAGGAAGAGAGATAATTCTCCCATCTCCTGCCTTTGTCCCAGAGGGCCCTCAGTGGTTTTCGTGACACCTGCTCACACTGGGGAGGATGGACTTGTCTACCTTGTGTTCTGATTCAAATGCTGATCCCCTCTGGAAATGGGAGAATCGGGTTTTGGCTGACGTGCAAGGAAAATGCAGGCTGGGCTGGGAGGCAGGAAGAGGCAGGTGGTCCTGCAGGGAGAGCGGGTGGTGGAGGTGGGAAGCTCGTCCTGTGCAGATTCAGGTAGGGGCGAATAACAGGAGATGCCCCCCAAGGCCCCGGGACCACAGGATCTACACTGCCAGCTCCCAGCTGTGGCAACCGCGGAGGAGAGCTCAGATCCCCCCAGCTGGCCATCACAGCCTCACAGCCACGCCCAGAAGTGATGTTTCACCAGCCCTCTGGGTGTCCCTTACCCAGTCAAGCTGACTCCTAAAATTAACATCACAGCCAGGTCAGAGGTACGCATGGACTTTCCCACTGAATTCCCTCAATGCCCTTTGAAGGAGGTCCTATTATTCTTCTCATCTTATAAGAGAGAATGTTTGAGAGTTTTAGTGACGGCTCCTGGCCATACAGCTCAGGGGCAGTGAAGCCCAGACGCACATCCAAGCCTTCAGCCTTCACACCTGGGCTCTCAAATTCTCCCCAGCCCAGCCCAGTCTCCTTTAAACCCAACCCAAGCCTCTCCAAACCTAAGGGATGATATATGCCCACCCCTGACTGGTAGCCTCCACCCCCACCTCTCCTTCCACTTCTCCCAGCTGTGTCTCCCGGCCATGCTGCCTCTGACTCGTCCTCCCTAGACCCAGCCTTATTTCTCCAGACCCCGGGCACCTATCTCCCCTTTCCTCTGCCACTCAGCAGATTTGCTATGTGGCCATGGGAAAACAGTCTTCAGCAACTTTTGTCTACCACAGTGCGGGGAATTAAAGGTGACCCACGCCTGTAATCCCAACAACTTTGGGAGGCTGAGGTGGGTGGATCACTTGAGCCCAGGAGTTTGAGACAAGCTTGGGCAACACCTCCAGACCCCATTGCTACAAAAAATGAAAATTAGCCAGGCTTGGTGGCACGTACCTGTACTCCCAACTACTCTGGAGGCTAAAGTGGGAGGGTTGCTTGAACCCAGGAGGTTAAGGCTGCAGTAAGCTATGATGGTGCCACTGCACTAGCCTGGGTGACAGAGCAAGATCTTGTCTACAAACAAACTAACACACAGAAAAAGACTGCAAATTCTTTGCCCTCCTCCCATTGAGAGGAGGCCATTCCCCCTCCCACTGAATCTGTGGGCTCCAGACTCCATCAGGAGTACATGGGGCTCAGTCACTTGTTCACTGCGTTCACAGCAGCACTGTCCCCAACAGCCAAAAGAAGAAAGCAGCCCAAGTGTCATGGACTGATGAAAACGTGGTCCTTCCAAACAGCAGAGCATTACTCAGCCTTAAAAGGGAATGAAGGCCAGATACGGTGGCTCACACCTGTAATCACGCCCAGCACGTTAGGAGGCCAAGGCAGGTGGATCACCTGAGGTCAGGAGTTCAATACCAGACTGGCCAACATGGTGAAAGCTTGTCTGTACTGAAAATACAAAAATTAGCCGGGCGTGGTGGTGGGCACCTGTATTCTCAGCTACTCGGGAGGCTGAGGCAGGAGAATTGCTTGAACCCGAGAGGTGGAGGTTACAGTGAGCTGAGATCACACCACTGCACTCCAGCCTGGGTGACAGAGCAAGACTCCATCTCGAAAAGGAAAAAAAGAGAGAGAGAGACAGAGAGAGAATGAAGCCTGGGTGTGGTGGCTCATCCCTGCAATCCCACACTTTGGGAGGCCTAGGCAGATGGATTGCCTGAGGTCAGCAGTTCGAGACCACCTGGCCAACATGGTGAAACTCTGTCTCTACTAAAAATACAAAAGTCAGCCAGGCATGGTGGTGGGTGCCTGTAATCCCAGCTACTCAGGAGGCTGAGGCAGGAGAATTGCTTGAACCTGGGAGGTGGAGGTTGTAGTGAGCAGAGATCTCACCATTGCACTCCAGCCTGGGTGAAAGAGCAAGACTCTGTCTCAGAAATAAATAGATAAATAAATAAAAATTTTCAAAAAGGGAATGAAGTGCCGTCATGTGCTGCAGTGTGAAGAAAACTCAAGGACATTATGTAAAGTGAAATAAACCGGCCACCAAAAAATGGATACTGTATGATTCTGCTTATGTGAAGTGTCCAGAAGAGCCTTATCCGTAGAAACAGAAAGCAAAATGGTGGGTACCAGGTGCGGGAGGGACAGAAGGATGGGGAGTTATGATTTAATGCATATAGTTTTTATTGCAGATGATGAAAAAGTTTTAGGTATTGACACTGGCAATGGTTTTAAACATTATAAATGTATTTAATGCCACTTACAAAGGATTAAAATGATTAAATGTTATGTTTATTTCATCACTACCAAAAGGTTGTAGGTGCAGCAGTGCTGGTTTCTGGTCCTAGCCTGAGAGACTGGCAGCTTCCACCTCCTGTCTCTTGGGACAGTCTCTGGAAGCTCTGAGCTGTCATGCAAGAAGTCCAGCTACCCTGAAACCACCATCCTGGAAAGGCCACAGGGAGGAGCTCTGCGGACAGTCCTAGCTGAATCTTACCTTCCAGCTGTCCCTGCCAAGATGCCAGGCATGTGAGTAAAGCCATCATGGACCCTCTAGACCAGAATTCCCACTAGCACGGGACCATCTGGCAGCCACAAGGAGCAGAAGAACTGCCCAGCTGAGCCACTTCCAAACTCTTGACCTACTAAGTCATGATCCGCAATGAGCCAAAAAAGCAAATCATAGGGATGATTTGTTTTGCAGTGCAGATAACAAGGATGTCATGTGAGGCACAGCTGAGGTACTGACCCAGGATGTGACTGATGCTCCCCATGTACCCAGAGCTCACTGGGAGCTCGGGACCTTCAGGTGCATCAGAAACATGCCCTACCCCTGTGAAGCTCACAACCCAGTGGGGGCACATCAAGTCACCAGGCAGTTATCACCACAAGGTCATTGGAGCATCGATGGTGGAGACACAGGGCAGGGCAGCAGCTTCAGGGTGGGGAGGGGTGCTGATACAGCTGGAAAAAAACAGGGAGGGCTTCCTGGCATGGAGGCTCTTGGCTCTGACCCCATCAAGACTCTCAGGATCCCAGTTTTTCCATTTATAAAATGAGGACCATGGGACATCATGAGGATGAGTGGCTGTGATCCAGGAGTGTGGACATTCAGCCAATGCCCAATAGAACTGGAGTATAAATACCCCAGCTCCCTCTCCCTTAGGGATGACTTTGAGGTGTGTGCTACAGCAGCTGCCCACAGCAGTGGCAGGCATGGAGATACTTCCGTTTTGAAACATCTTCCCTCCCCTACCTCACTACCTGGGATGGTTGATTTTATGTGTCACGTAAGTGCACTGTGGGGTGCCTAGATTATATATTGTGTCTGTGAAAGTGTTTCTGAATTAGATTAGCATTTGAATTGTGGACCCAGGAAGGTGGCCTGCCCTCCCCAAGTGGCTAGGCATCTTCCAGTCCCTCAAGGGGCTGAACAGAACAGACGGCAGAGGGAGGAGGACTCACCCCTCATTTCCTGCCTAGCCACTGGACCTGGGACATCTCATCCTCTCTTGCCCTGGGACTGGATGTCCGCCATCAGCTGCCCTGGTTCTCAGGCCTTTGGATTTGAGCTGAGTTTCAATCACACCTCAGGCTTCCCTGGGTTTACAGCTTGCAACACAGATGGTGGGACTTCTCAGCCCCAAGAGTCACGGGGACCAAAGTCCTCCCCCTAAATCTCTGTGCATTGGTTCTGTTTCTCCAGAGAGCCTCACTAATATGCTCCCTCACTGTCCCTTGCAATTCCTAAGATCACCTCCCAAAGAAAGCATGCATTCTCCCTCCTTCCTTCAGAATCTGCTTCTGGGAAGCCCAATCCAAGACAGCTGGGATTGACTAGCCCCAAGGCTTCTGAAGGCCACTACCCTGCTTTCACTGGGAGGGCCAAGGCTTGGGGTAGGAGGGTAGGAGCAGGTGGCTCAGGAGGGGACAGCGCAGGGGCACCTCGAACCGTAGATCCACAAAGGAGCAGCAGTGTGGCCTGGGAGAAGTCGATTAACCTCTCTGAGCCTCCATTTCCTCACCCTTGAAAAGGGGCAATGGGCCGGCACAGTGGCTCACACCTATAACCCCAGCACTTTGGGAGGCTGAGCTAGGCAGATCATGAGGTCAGGAGTTCAAGCCTGGCCAACATGGTGAAACCCTATCTCTACTGAAAATACAAAAAATTATCCAGGCATGGTGGCACACGCCTGTAGTCCCAGCTACTTGGGAGGCTGAGGCCAGAGAATCACTTGAATCCAGGAGGCAGAGGTTGCAGTGAGCTGAGACTGTGCCATTGCACTCCAGCCTCGGTGACAGAAGGAAGTGAGAAAGGAAGGAGAGAGGGAGGGAGGGAGGGAGGGAAGGAAGGAAGTAGGGAGGGAGGGAGGGAAGGAGGGAAGGAGGGAGGAAAGAAGAAAAGGGGCAATGGTGTCCTCCCTGTGGGTGGCTGTGAGGTGTGGATTTGGGTAGATGCAGGGCTTGGGCTGAGGAGTCACCACCAGGGCTCTCCTCTCCCACTGCGCCTTTTCTCGCCATCCGTCCCTGCCCAGCCCCTGACGGGCTGTGTGACCCAGGAGGCATCACTTCCCTCTCTGGGCTTCAGAGTCCTCCACTGTTCTGCAAAGGGATTGATCTAGATGGCCAAGGCCACTCAGGCTCCTAGAAAACTGTGTTTGCTTGGGAGACATGGTCCCGGGGGATGCCGCTACTCTGGACTTGCAAGATGGTTTCTCTCCTGGACGGGCTAGGAGAAGCCCAACAGGAAGGCAGAATGTCGGTGGCATCTTTGCTCCTGGACCCCTCCTTGCCTTGCCCTGTCTGGGCTCCTACACCACAGATTGCGAAAGAATCCATGCCTTCCCTGTGCCCCTCGCCGCTGCACTCCCAGCCCTCTCGGCAGCCTCCGGGGTACCTGGGCTACTCCTTGGGACACTTGCCATCCCTCCCTTGTCTCCCACAGTCTTTGGTTGCTGCGGCCTCCAGCCTGGGACCTCTGTGCCACCCCAGGACTCCTGAGTCTCCGCAGCCCATTCTGCCCATTGACGGCCAGGGTGGACAGGGACGGGCAGGTAGCTGAGGACAGGGGCACAGGGGCAAGCCTCCCCGCTCCAGATGCCACCAGAGGATAGGAGGACATGGGACCCGGAAAGGGACAGCCACCAGGGCCTCTGATCCCAAGGCAGGAAGGGGCAGGCTGCCAAGTCACACGCATCCCAGGGGGCGTCAACATGCAATCCATCATCTGCAGCTGCCCGAGAAGGGTGCCAGCTCCTCACAGGAGCTCTGCCCACCTGGCCAACCCAGCTGCCCACTCTTCGACCTCCGTGTCCTTCTGCACCAGTCACCAGGCAGGGTGGGGGCTGGAGCTCACCCACCCAGCTACAAAGCGCAGCCTAGGAGGCTGCAGGAGGGCAGGGTATCGTTCCCAATGTGTGGATGGGAACACTGAGGTGGGGAGGAGGAAACACCTTTAGGTCCCCTTGAGAGAGGGGACGGGTCCCAGGAAGCAGGTAGTTCAGCCTGGGTTAGGATGGGTCATGTGACAGAGGGAACCGCCCGGTGTCAGCGCCAGAGGCCAGCGAGGCTGGACTCAGCACAGTGCTCAGGCATCCCCCTGCATCCGGGAACATGAGCCACTGCACCCCGCCTCCCAGGGCTCCAGCCTCACAAGGCTGCCAAGTACTCCCTCAGCCTGGAGCAGGCAGGAGGGGGCGGCTCCGGCAGAAGTGGCAGGGGCCCTCACCCTAATGAAGCCATCTCGCCACCATAATAAAGACCTCATGTACCTCCAATGACACTTAGCAAATCCGGGCACAAATAAATAACCCAAGTCCAATTGAATTAACCTTCAGCTGATCAGCACAGCTAAACAAATTACCCTGCGGCCCGAACGAGATTAAAAGACCCAGCGCAGACTGGGATCATTCGGCGGGAGGGTTCACTGGGTTTAACGAGTTTAAGCCAAATCCCCCGGCGTTCTTTTCTCTGGTTTTAGGCCACACTGCTCCCAGAGTACAGCCTTTCTGGGGGCCACAGCCCCCCCGCCAGGGAGTGGCAGGGAGAAGTCAGACGTGTGGCAGAGAGGGTGAGGCCAAGGGAGTAGTGGTGGAGGAGGGAGACCACCCGCCTGTGCAGAGGAAGAGCCATGGCAGACGGTGTCCCCAGAGGCACAGCCAAAGCTGATTTCCAAGAGACAGCGGGTGCCGGGCTGGAGGTCTGGTCCTCCTGGCTCGTCCCTTGACACCTGATGGCACCCCCTTCACGCCCAGCTGCATTTAGACCTGGGCTGACCCCCAGGAGGAACCTGCTTTGTAAGGTCTGATCTCAGAGTCATGCTTCTCCCACCCTGACCCCAGGCTCTCCCCCAGCCCATGCAGAGGGTAGGGGCTGGAAGCTCCCTGTGGTTGGGCAGAGACGTCCCCTGAGTGGGAGACCGCAGTGATGCAAGACCATAATGACAGATCAAATCACGACTCCGCCAGCTGCCGGAGATACATGGGTCAACATGACTTTCAGAAGAACAAAGACTGCCAGGCACGGTGGCTCACGCCTGTAATCCCAACACTTTGGGAGGCTGAGGTGGGTGGATCACAAGGTCAGGAGTTCAGGACCAGCCTGACCAACATGGTGAAACCCCATCTCTACTAAAAATACAAAAATTAGCCAGGCGTGGTGGTACGCACCTGTAATCCCAGCTACTCAGGAGGCTGAGGCAGGAGAATCGCTTCACCCCGGGAGGCGGAGGTTGCAGCGAGCCAAGATTGTACCACTGCACTCCAGCCTGGGTGACGGAGCAGGACTGCATATCAAAAAAAAAAAAAGAACAGAAGAACAGAGACCACTCAGGAGGGTTTCTCTGCCCTCTAGGGCTGCCGGCCTTTCCTGGCAAAAGGGCCTGCACTCAGCTGGGATGCCGCAGCCAGGGATGGTGGGCCCCGAAGGGAAGCAGAGACCTCACCATGCCTGAGGAACCACTGCCCAGAGCATGCGGTCTTCTTCCTGCTCCGGGGTGGAGCACTCAGGCAGCCTGGAGAGGCCACACGCCTGAGGGCTGCTCCCAACCGAGCGACCCAGCTGGAAACACGAGAGCTGTCTACGCAGGCTGCAGCGGATCCACTGAGACATGGCCCTAGAACTTACACAGAGAGAGAGGACTCAGAAGACAGTGCTCCCCGAAAGTTCTAGAGCCAAGTGAGGTGTGGCTTCCCAAAGCAGGGGTACAGGAGGCCGTGGACTTCTCCCCTAAGGGATTTGCTTGTAGCCCAGGAGCCTCAAAGGGAACCTTAACCTCACGGAGTTCAAAAACCCTGTTGCATGTGTCAGCCCAGGAGCTGGTGGCCGGGGAGGGCTTCCTAGCAGGTCTGATTTGCGTGGTTGTGCCATCCACAGTGGAACTCTGGAGCTCTGAGTCGGGAGGGAGGTCGTGGCAGCTGTGCTTATAGGAGGAGCCATGCAGACACCATGGAGCGGGCGCCACTCTGGGGGAGATTCGGGTCCCAGTGCCACAGCTGAATTTCCAGGTGTTGCTCTGTGGGTTTTTTTGTTGGTTTTTTTTTGTTTGTTTGTTTGTTTGTTTGTTTGAGATGGAGTTTCACTGTCACCAGGCTGGAGTGTAGTGGCACAATCTCAGCTCACTGCAGCCTCCACTACCTCCCAGGTTCAAGCGATAATCCTGCCTCAGCTTCCCAAGTAGCTGGGACTACAGGTGCACACCACCATGCCCAGCTAATATTTTTTGTATTTTTAATAGAGACGGGGTTTCACCGTGTTGGCCAAGATGGTCTCCATCTCCTGACCTCAGGTGATCTGCCTGCCTTCACCTACCAAAGTGCTGGGATTACAGGCGTGAGCCATGGCACCCAGCCCTCCTCTGTGGGTCTTCAGAGAAGTCATGCCAGCGGCGCCCAGAGTTGGTACTAGGGGGCAGCCTGTGCCCTTGTTTTGGGGTTCACTATTAGGTGAATAGGATGGGAATGGGAGAGCAGAGATTCCATAAGCCATTAACTCCCAAGGGAGCTCATCCCTGCGGTGGGGGCATGCAGAAGGTGCGATGGCCACCAGCAGATACGGTGAGTCAGCGGCACGAGAGCAGCACAACCCCAAATCATCCAGGCTTCGCCAGCACAGACCCCAGCCTGGGTGCTGTGGGGTGCATGGATGCTCCCCGCCTTGTCCCTGAACACAAGGCACCATCCGGCTGGGACCGAAAGCCAGAGAACAGTAAAACCAAAACACAGCAGTTCAGAATGGGAGATGTCCCAGGCCCCAGGTGATAAAGGCCCAGGTGGTTGCAGAAGCCCAGAGCTGGGAAGCCTTCCTGAAGGAGGAGGCTTGAGTGGGGCCTCGAGCCAGCCAGGGAGCACCTCGGAGGTCCTTCCAGGGGTAGAACGGAACCCGAGGAGGAGCAGAAAAGCAAACCCTATCAGCCGCTGTGCTTCCTCCCCCTGGGCTGTGCACTGGGGTCACTCCAACACTGCACCTTCGTGTTTACGCAGTGAGCGTCTCTTCCAGGAGGGGAGGTTCGGGTGTGAACGCCACAGCTGGAAGAGGTGCACACGGCCCTCTTGCCCACTGGTGGGTCCCAGCATCCAGTAGCTGGGAATGCTCTGTCTCTACTAAAAATGCAAAAACAAAAAAAATTAGCTACTCGGGAGGCTGAGGCAGGAGAATCACTTGAACCCAGGAGGCGGAGGTTGCAGTGAGCCAAGATCGCGCCATTGCACTCCAGCCTGGGCAACAAGAGAGACTCCACCTGAAAAAAAAAAAAAAAAGGATTAACTTCTTGTTTTTGAGACAGAGCCTCACTCTGTCTCCCCAGCTGGAGTGCAATGGTGTGATATCGTCTCACTGCCTCCCGGGTTCAAGAGTGCCTCCTGCCTCTCCCTCCCAGTAGCTGGGATGACAGGCGCCCGCCACCATGCCCGGCTAATTTTTTTTTTTTTTTTTGTATTTTTAGTAGAGACAGGGTTTCGCCATGTTGGCCAGGCTAGTCTCAAACTCCTGGCCTCAAGTGATCCTCACCCCCTTGGCCTCCCAATGTGCTGGGATTACAGGCGTGAGCCACCATGCCCGGCCCCCACCCAAAAGGATTGAAAGCAGGAGCTGAGAGAGGCAGGTGCCCACCCACATTCCCAGAGGCAGTACTCACAGGAGCCGAGAGATGAGAGCTGCCCACGTGTCCCCCGACAGGCTCCATCCATACATCCAGAAACTGTTCAGCCAAACAGAGGAAGGGACGTCTGACACCTGCCGCAGCGTGGATGGACCTCGATGGCGTCCGGTTCCGTGAAATCAGCCAGTCATGGAAGGGCCAGTACCGTATGCTTCCACACACATGGGGTCCCTACAGCACTCGAACCTGCAGAGGCAGAAAACAGAACGGTGGGTGCCAGGGGGTGCAGGGTGGGGGAGATGGAGAGTGAGAGTTTCACAGGACATGAAAGAGTTCTGGAAACAGGTGCTGAGGGGCACACAACAACATGACTGTGTTTAATGCCACCGGCCTCTGCGTTGGAATGTGGTTATCATGGTGATTTTCTGGGATGTACATTTTACTACAATCAAAAATTAAAATAGGACAGGTGTGGTGGCTCATGCCTATAATCCAGCACTTTGAGAAGCTGAGGCAGGCAGGTCACTTGAGGTCAGGAGTTCAAGAACAGCCTAGTCTCGAACATAGCAAAATGCTGTCTCTACTAAAAATACAAAAATTAGCCAGGCGTGGTGGTGCACGCCTGTAATCCCAGCTACTCAAGAGGCTGACTGAGGCAAGAGAATCGCTTAAATCTGGAAGCGGAGGTTGCAGTGAGCCGAGATCGTGCCACTGCACCCCAGCCTGGGAGACAGAGAATCTGTCTTTAAGAAAAACTAAGATAAAAAGAGTTTGGCTATGGACCAAGAGAGACAGTCAGGAAGATGGACAACGGGGTAGGCTTCGCTCAGGAACGGAGGCAGAAGCAGGGAGACTGAGGGAGGTGCTGAGACAGCATGGGTAGGTGAACACAGTGACCAGGTGGGCACAGAGGGGCCGGAGAGAGAGGGACAGAGCTGGTCCCAGCCACACAGTGGCGAGTCCTCAGGTCCCACAGCCCCTCCATGAACACACAAGCCTCCATGCATGCACAGGTTTTCGTGCTCACATCTGCACATGCTTACACATATGTGCTCATAACACACGTGTACAGCTCACCCTCATCAAAGCCCAGCTGGGACTTGATGTACAATCTCACGTGGACGACATTCTAGAGACAGGGCAGGGAGTGGGTCAGGGCTTAGTGGGCGCAGGGCTGCCAGCAAAAGCTGGTGAGGGAATCTGGGAAGGAGGGTGTTGGTTTAGGTCTTTTTTTTTTTTTTTTTTTTTTTTTTTGAGATGAAGTCTCGCTCTGTTGCCCAGGCTGGAGTGCAATGATGCAATCTTGGCTCACTGCAACCTCCACTTCCCAGGTTCAAGCGATTCTCCTGCCTCAGCCTCCCAAGTAGCTGGGATTACAGGCACCTGCCACCACACCCAACTACGTTTTGTATTTTTAGTAGAGACAGGGCTTCACCATGTTGGCCAGGCTGGTCTCGATCATGATCATATCTGTAAGATGGTCAGCATTTGTCAAAACTCATAGAACAAAACACCAAAGGGGTACATTTTGCTGTATGCAAAATATACCTCCTTTTTTATTTTTATTTTTTCAAGAGATAGAGTCTGGCTCTGTCACCCAGGCTGGAGTGCACTGCTATGATAATGGCTGACTGAAGCCTCCACCTCCCAGGCCCAAGCGATTCGCATGCCTCAGCCTCCCGAGTAGCTGGGACTACTGGGGCATGCCACTACACCAGGCTAATTTTTTTGTTGTTGTTGTTGTAGAGACAGGGTCTTGCTATGCTGCCCAGGCTGGTCTTGATCGCCTAGGCTCAAACAATCTGCCCACCATGGCCTCCCAAAGTGCTGAGATTCCAGGCATGAGCCCCCACACTCAGTGCTTATTTTAAGTTAAAAATCTAAGAAAACAAAACACAAGCTCAGCCAGGAGCCCTGTTCTTAGCTCCCTAGACCCGGCCCTAGGGAAGGCAGGATCCCTGGGCCACCCCCATCCTATGGCCCTGTCCTTTGCAGCTACGTTCCAGGGGAAGAGAGTGAGCCTGTCACATATATGCCAGAGTGCCCACACACTGCCCTGACGCTGGGAAGCCCTGGAGAGAGCTGCAGGGCTGTGAGCAGCTCAGAGTGCATAGCTTTTGCTGAGCAGCCAGTAGGTTCCTTGCCCAGGACAGTGAGTCAGGAACCTGGCTTCCTGATCTTGTTCCCCTTTTCTCTAGGGCTACCAGGAAGGTCAGAGCTGAGGCTGAGGCCCAATAACAGCAAGTGCAGAGGACCCGGCACCAGCACACACATGCTCTGTGCTTCTGTTACGGCCTTGACAGTCTATTCCAGCGTTTCTCTCCCCAGGTCCAATTCTGGAATTCATGCCCTTGTCTGATTTATAACCCTCTACCTGTGTGTGCCCTGCCGTCTCCCCAAAGGACTTCGGGCTGGGACTGTCTCCTGGCTACCTCTGCAGAGCCAGCACGGGGTCAGGCTCAGCAGGTGCCTGTGACGTCAATTACAGATGCCAACACCTTCCAAAGACAAAGTGCTTTGTCATCAGGTGACTGGATGGGGAGAGAGGGACCCAGATAACAGAAGATAGACAGAGAGAGAGAGAGAGAGAGAGAGAGACAGAGACAGAGACAGAGACAGAAATAGAGACAGACGGACAGACCAAGGGAGACGGAAAGAAACAGGCAGACAGACAGACAGAGAAACAGATAGAGACAGACCATGAGAGAAAGACACACAGACAGGCAGGAATGGCGGAGAAAGAGATAGACCAAGAGAGACAGAAACGAGAGAGACACAGATAGACAAAGAGACAGAAGACAGAGACAGTCAGACCATGAGAGACAGAAGGAGACAGGTAGACAGACAGAAAGAGACAGAGAGAGAGACACAGACAGACAGACAGACAGGCAGACAGACAGACAGGCTGAGAAAGAGACAGAGATAGTCAGACAGACAGATCAAGAAAAAGAGACACAGACACAGACACAGACAGACAGACAGACAGGCTGAGAAAGAGTAACAGACAGACGAAGAGAGACAGAAATGAAAGCGAGAAAGACAGAGATAGACCAAAAGACAGACAGACACAGACAGAGGTGCAGAGACAGACAGACAGACTGACAGACAGAAGACAGAGCCAGACCATGGGAGACAGAAAGAGACAGGCACAGACAGAAAAGAGAGGAGAGAGACAGAGACAAAAAGTGGCACACAGACAGAGAGGCAGGTAGAGAAAGAGAAGAGAAAGACCAAGACAGAAACAGACAGACAGAGACAGTCAGACAGACAAAGAGAAACAGACAGACTGAGAGAGACAGAGACCAAGAGAGACAGCAACAGAGAGACAGAGACAGACAGCGAGGGACACAGACAGAGAGACAGGGACAGAGACAGAGAGACAGAGAGAGGGATGCACTGGCTCCCAGCCTCCCAGGAACATGCAGAATCTCTCAGAAGAGGAGGAGGAGGACCTCTCTCCCCCAAGCAGGGAGTGAGAATAAGACACCTCCGTCCCTCCACCCACCCTAGACCCAGCCCCAGCCCAGTCCCAGCGCCGGGTTCTGTGGCCTCTGCTGCCCCCTAGAGGTGCTTTCTGGCAACATGCACTCCCAACCCGGCTTCCCAGTGGCTGGAGGCAGTCCAGGTGCTCATCCTTACCACCCTCATCCCCGCCAGGCCCGGCTCAAATTCCCTCCCACGACTCATGCACCTGGGGCTCGTGGGTGCTTCTGTGCCATGCCAGCCTCCCTGGCTACACCTGCTGCAAGTATTTTTCCTTCTTTTCTCTTTTGATTTCTTTTGTGGTTGCAAAAGTAAAATGTTAGCTATAGCTGGGTGCAGTGGCTCACACCTATAATCTCAACACTTTGGGAGTCTGAAGTGGGAAGATTTCTTGAGCCTGAGAGGTCGAGGCTGCAGTGAGCAGAGCTCGTGCCACTGCACTCCAGACGGGGCAACAGAGCAAGACTCTGTTGAAAACAAAAAACAAAAAACAAAACAAAAAAACATCAACTATAAAAAAATTCATAGAGAATATGTGTGGACATGGAAGCACAAGTCCCGTCCCACCTAATTCTGCCCCACCACCCCAGTCGAGCTTGGTGACACCGCATCACTGCGGGCCTTCTCAACCAGGCGGGAGGTCCTGTATTTCCAGGAGCTGTCTTTACTTATGGGCCCCTCTCATTCTTTTTCACAGCTGTCTTCCTAGGGGAGCATTTTCTCCTTCCTTTCAAATCCCTTTGAAATGATTTCCTGTTCCACTTGTTGGCAGTAGGGTCATTTCTGCTTTTCCTGGCTCTGACTTGACCTGCAGCCCTTGGCTTATTGTCCATCTTATGGAGGTAGTGAGGGGTCCTTGGACCAGCTTCCAGCAGAAAATGCTCATCGAGTGAATGACCAAGCAAACATTTTTCTTATGGATGGATGGATCAGCAGATGGATGGGTGGGTGGATGGATGAATGAGTGGATGGATGGATGGGTGGGTGGATGAGTGGATGGATGGGTGGTTGGATGGGTGGATGAGTGGGTAGATGGGTGGGTAGATGGATGGAAGGGTGAATGCATGGATGGATGGATGGATGGATGAATGAATTCATGGGTGGGTGGGTGGATGAATGAGTGGATGAGTGAATGTATGAATGGATGAACAGATGGATAGATAAGCGAATGGATGAGTGAGCAGATGAATGGGTTGGTGGATGAATAGATGAACGGATGGGTGGGTGGATGAATGAGTGGATAGATGGGTGGTTGGATGGATGGATGAATGGAAGAATGGGTGGGTAGATGGATGGATGAGTGAATTTATGAGTGGGTGGATGGATGGGTGAGTGAATGCATGGGTGGGTGAATAGATGAATGAGTGGATGAGTGAATGCATGATTGGGTGCGTGGATGGATGAGTGAATGGAATGGGTGGGTGGATGGATAGATGAGTGAATGCATGGATGGATGGATGAGTGAATTCATGGGTGGGTGGATGGATGGGCGTGTGAATACATGGGTGGGTGAATGGATGAATGGGTGGATGAGTGAATGCATGAATGGGTGGGTGGATGGATGGATGAATGGGTGGGTAGATGGATGGATGAGCAAATGAATGGGTGGGTGGGTGAATGGGTGGGTGGATGGATGGATGAGCAGATGAATGGGTGAGTGCATGGGTGGATGAGCAGATAGATAGGTGGGTGGATAGATGGATGAATGGGTGGGTGGATTAGTGGATGAGTGGATGGATGGATGGATGGGTGATCGGGTGGATGGATGGATGTCTGTTCGGCAGGAATAGAGAGCAACTGAGATGTGATTGCAATGATGGAGGGAATGCACAGTGGTGCACACATGTTGGAGAGCAGCTTGGAAGCTTTTAGAATTAAACAAGTACCTGCCATGCTACTTAGCAATCCCATTCTCAAGTATTTCCCAAGAGAAGTGAACATTTATGTTCTCACAAACACCTGTATATGCAGGTCAGTGGGAGCTTTATTCACAGTGGTCCAAGCTGGATACAACCCAAATGTCTTTAGTAGGAGAATGGATAAAGAAATTGTGGTGCATCCAGACAATGGAATACTACTCAGCAAAAAGAAGAAAAGAGAGAGAGATAAATTACTAATGTCGCCAACAACATGGTTGAACCAGTATCCTAAGTGGAAGAAGCCAATCAGGAAAGGCTACACACCACATGACTCAGTTAGGAGGTCAGCAGGACTGGTTTCAGAAGACACAGGTGACAAAGACCCCGGTGATAACACAGAATGCAGTTAAGAAGCCAGCCAAAACCCACCAAATAAATCCAAGATGGCGGGAAAGCGACCTCTGGTCATCCTCACTGCTCGTGAAAGACACTTCCACCAGTGCCGTGACAGCTTACAAATGCCATGGCAAAGTCCAAAAGTTACCCTACATGGTCTAAAAAGGGAAGGAAACCTCAGTTCTAGGAATTCCTCCCCTCTTTCCCAAAAATCTCATGAATAATCCAGCCCTTGTATATCATATGATCAAGAAATAACCCTAAAATTAGCTGGTCAGCAGCACCCAGGGCAGCTCTGCCTACAGGATAGCCACCCTTTTATCCCTTTTTTTTCTTTTTAGATGGAGTTTCTGTCGCCCAGGCTAGAATGCAGTGGCACGATCTCAGCTCACTGCAACTTCCGCCTCTCAGGTTCAAGTGATTTTCCTACCTCAGCCTCCCGAGTAGCTGGGACCACAGGCATGTGCCACCACGCCCAGTTAATTTTTTGTATTTTTAGTAAAGACAGGGTTTCACCATGTTAGTCAAGATGGTCTCGAACTCCTGACCTCATGATCTGCCCGCTTTGGCCTATTTCTGTACTTTCTTATCACCCAGGCTGGAGGGCAGTGGCATGATCATAGCTTACTGCAGCCTCCAACCCCTGGGCTCAAGCAATTCTCCTGCCTCGGCCTCCCAGGTAGCTGGGACTACAGGTGCACCACACCACGCCCAGGTAACTTACTTAGTTTTTGTAGAAATGGGGTCCAGTTTGAAGCCAGGGTGGCCTCAAACTCCTGGCCTCAAGTGACCCTCCCAACTCGGCCTACCCAGTAGCTAGGTCTACAGGCGTGGGCCATCATGCCCAGCCTTGTCTTCAGTCTGAATTTGCATTTTGTTTTCTGTTAGATGTCAGAGCTGCCTTTAGCAGTATCCCCTGTGGTTACCAGTTCTACCATTGCTTACAGAATGACAGCCATTTAGATTTGCAAAAGCCTTTCCCAGTCTGAGTGCAGCCTCCCAAATGCAGAATATCTGATGCAAGCCACACATGCCCAGGGCTCAGTCCGTCTGGGGCAGGGCTCTCCCCACATGCCGTGCATGGAAGGTCTTGGAAAGTTCCGGCGTTCAGAAAGTCCCCGTGCTGTGTCTGGCCTGCCTGCTCCGGCCCGCCATTCAGTCAGGCCTCTACGCTCACCCACAGACACAGACATGACCTTCAGGAAGTGAGGCTCTTCTCACCTTCCTACCCCTCCACACTCCCTCTCCGCTTGTACAAAATCGACTCCAGGCCTGTCTCTACCTCCCACAGGCAGGACCACTAGGCCACCCTTCCTTCTTGGTCCCTGTGCCCACCCCAGTTCGAGAGTCTTAGGAGCAGATAGGAACCCCCCAGGAAACACAACAATCACAGAAGCACAGACCTGGAGGCCACATTGCCAATCTTCCCATTTTACAGATGAAAAAACAGGCCCAAGACCGGAAGGGAATCATCCAAGGTCGTCAGCAAGTTAGAGGTGGGGCCGAGGCAGGGCTTGGACTGTGTCCTGCCTCCTGGGTTTTTCCCCATCCCTACACCCCCACACCACCTCATGAACCACTTGCTTTGCACGCCTTGTTTAATTCAATCAGTTCCACAAACATTCACCCAGAGACCGTGACACACAGCATGCTGGCTCTCCGTTCTCTCCTGGAAGCGCAGAAACGCAGCAATAATGAATGAGCTTCCACTCAGGCTAATGAGCTCTGTCATCAGGCTCCTCACCCAGCCACTGGGCGGCTTCTTTGCCAGGGGAAATAACTTCTTAAAATATTGAAATAAAGGCTTTTAGAAATTGTACATGGATTAAGGTTTCATTTCTTAAAGAACTAAGCAAATACTGCAAGAGGTGAGGTGGCAGTTTTCAATATTTGCAACAAAGACAGAAAGCCTCAAGCTAGGGACGAAAAGATTGTAAGACTGCAACTTGACTAAGTTGGGCAGAAAACAAAGAGACGTGCTAAACTCTCAATTCTGCGCCATGATGGAAGGGGTCCCAGCAGCAGTGGGTTTTCTTTGTTTACTGTGTGGTGTTAAATGAAACACTCCAGTTCACATAAAACTCCAAAGCCTGGCTGGGCTCCATGGCTCACACCTGTAATCCCAGCACTTTGGGAAGCCAAGGCAGGAGGATCACCTGAGATCAGGAGTTCAAGACCAGCCTGGCCAACAAGGTGAAACCCCATCTCTACTAGAAATACAAAAATTAGCGGAGCATAGTGGAGGGTGCCTGCCTGTAATCCCAGCTACTCCAGAGGCTGAGGCAGGAGAATTGCTTGAACCTGGGAGGCAGAGGTTGCAGTGAGCTGAGATCGCATGACGGCACTCCAGCCTACGCTACAGAGAGAGACTGCATAATAAAAACAAAAACAAAAAAACCTGCAAAGCTCAGAGCATCCCTGGGCAACACAGCAATCACAGCACTGGCGAAACTGAGACTATGCCCAGCAAGAAACGCCACTGGTCTTTGTTTTAATTTTTTTTTTTTTTTTGAGACAGGGTCTCACCCTGTCATCCAGGCTGGAGTGCAGTGGCACCATTATAGCTCACTGCAGCCTTGACCTTCTGGGTTCAAGCAATCCTCCTGCCTCAGCCTCCCAAGTAGCTGGAACTATAGGTGTATGCCACCACTCAACTAATTTTTAAATTTTTTTGTAGAGATGGGATCTTGCTGTATTGCCCAGACTGGTCTCCAACTCCTGGGCTCAAGCGATCCTCCCACCCTGGCCTCCCAAAGTGCTGGGATTACATCCAAGAGCCACCATGCCTGGCTCCAAGCCATCTTTAAATGCTCCCCAAGAAGAGGTTTTATTTCCTTTCTAGATGAATCTCTCCCTGGATCCTTATAAACTGGATTTTTAAAAAATAGTATTCATTAATTTCCTTTGGGAAAAAATATGAATTTTACATAGACAACCCTGGGTTTTGCTCTTGTGATAAAATATCTGTAATTTTCAATTGGTTGCTTTTAATCTTTTTTTCTCCAAAAACCGTAGCAGCAGATGCTTCTGAAATCCTGCCCTGCCCCACCTTCGACTTGGACTATCAAAGTTTAGAAAAGATAAGTGGTTCATTATGTTTTTCCAGATAACTGGGTACTAAAGATAATCTGCGTCTTGTGGCATGCTCCAATTGGAATCATTTCTATGTCTATGCTGCTATTTATCCAAGTGCCTTTGCAACTGTAGTGTGCAGGTCACTGCCAACGGCAACCCTACAGGCACACGGCAAGGCCACAAGATTCTCACACCCAGCTGGGGGCACAGCAAAGGCAGTGATGAGGCCAGCGTAAAAGCTGGAGTCTCTGAGGCATGGAGTCTCCCAGGCCTCAACTTCAGGTCTGCTAGCATAGAGGAAGATCTTGGCCAGCCGCTGTGGCTCATGCCTTTAATCCCATTGGGAGGCTGAGGCAAAAGGATCACTTGAGCCCAGGAGTTTGAGGCCAGCCTGGGTGACATAGCAAGACCTTATCTCTACAAAAATAAAAATAAGCCAGGTGTGGTGGCATGCACCTGTAGTCTCTGCTACCCAGGAGGTTGAGGTGGGAGGGTTGCCTGAGCCTGGGAGGTGGGGGATGCAGTGAGCTATGATTTTGTCACTGTATTCCAGCCTAGGCGATAGAGCAACACCCCGTCTAAAAAGAAAAAAGGAAAAAGAGGCCAGGCGCAGTGGTTCACACGTATAATCCCAAAACTTTGGGAGGCTGAAGCCGGTGGATCACCTGAGGTCAGGAGTTGGAGACCAGCCTGGCCAACACGGTGAAACGCCATCTCTACTAAAAATACAAAAATTACCAGGGCATGGTGGGACGCGCCTGCAATCCCAGCTACTCGGGAGGCTGAGACAGGAGAACTGCTTGAGCCCAGGGGGCGGAGGTTGCGGTTAGCCAAGATTTCGCCATTGCATTCCAGCCTGGGCAACAATAGCAAAACTCCTTCTAGAAAACAAAACAAAACAAAAATCTATAGCCCAGCAGTGAAGCCTGCCCAGAGTCCACAGTCCCCCTCCAGGCCCTGGCCTCATCCCCTCTGCAGGGGCAGTGTGTGTCGGCTTCTCTGAGTCAATGTCCAGCTTCTTTTTGTTTTTTGAGATAGGGTCGAGTTGTGTCACCCAGACTGGAGTGCAATGGTGCAATCATGGCTCACAGCAGCCTTGACTTTCTGGGCTCAAGTGATCCTCCCACTTCAGCCTCCCAACTAGCTGAGGCCACAGATGCACATTACAATGCCGATTAATTTTATGTTTATGTTCGGTAGAGATGTAGTAGCTGGAATTACAGGCACCCGCCACCATGCCTAGCTAATTTTTGTATTTTTATAGATACGGGGTTTTACCATGTTGGCCAGGGTAGTCTTGAATTCCTGACCCCAGGTGATCTGCCCTCCTAGGCCTCCCACATGCTGGGATTACAGGCATGAGCCACTGTGCTCAGGCCTGAGTCTGCTTCTTGACCCTGTGGATTTGTCTGTTCTGGAAACTGCCTATAAATGAACCATGCACTGTGTGGCCATTTGTGCCTGGTTTCCTTCACGGAGCGTCACGTTGTTGAGGTTTATTTGTGCTTTGGCCTATGTCAAGTGCTTTATTCCTTTTGGATAAACTGATTCCTGCTTGCTGAATAGTTGGGGAGAGTGCATGACATCACCTCTGCAGAAGGGCCCGGTGAAGGACATGATATGTAAGGGGTGCTCAGTAAAGCTTCCCTCCCTTCATGGGTCACGGGGACCCACTGATCATTACAGACTCATAACACCCACTGTGATCAGTGGTTTTGAGCTCTCTGCCCTCCTAGGCTTTTGCAAGGAGCAGAAAGACTACACATAGCAATGAAGCCAACCTACACGTCCTGAATTCCCCTTGATGGGCCTGGTAATTGTCAAAACAGCCTCAATGCCACAGTTCTGGCTACCGAGGTGGGCTGTGATGGTACAGAGGCTGAATATTGCCTGGCGTGGTGGTTCACACTTATTCCCAGCACATTGGGAGGCTGAGGCGAGAGGATTGCTTGAGGCTGGGAGTTCGAGACCAGCCTGGCCAACATGGCGAGACTCTGTCTCTACTAAAAATACAAAAATTACCCAGACATGGTGATGCATGCCTGTAATCCCAACTACTCAGAAGGCTAAGGCAGGAGAATTGCTTGAACCTGCGAGGGTGAAGGTTGCAGTGAGCTGAGATCGCATCACTGCACTCCAGTCTGGGCGACAAAGCAAGACTGTCTCAAAAAAAAAAAAAAAAGCAGCCATTCAGGCAGCCCCTGGGGGCCCTGTGTAGGGCCTGATGGTCACCACTCCAGCAGCTTGTAGCGAGCTCTGCAAGGCCCAGGACGTCCCGGCCATATGGTCCATTTGCACTCAAGCTGCTCCTCATCAGGTGTAGAGCAGCAAGGTCTATTTATCCAAGGACAGGGAGAACAGCTGGGTAATCATAAACCTAACAGCTAAATTTATGATATTCCAAGCCTGGGTAATATGCCAAAACCTCTATCTACTAAAAACACAAAAATTAGCTGGGCATGGTGGCGCGTGCTTGTAGTCTCAGCTACTCAGGAGGCTGAGGCGGAAGGGATTGCTTGAGTCCGGGAGGCTGAGGCTGCAGGGAGCCATGATCATGCCACCACACTCCAGCCTGGGTGACAGAAATGAGACCCTGTCTCCCAAATAAATAATAAAGTAATGAACGTATGATGTTCCCGTGAACTGCTGCGTATGGGCTGCCTCTCTCTTTTTTATTTATTTATTTATTTATTTATTTATTTATTTATTTGAGACGGAGTTTCGCTCTTGTTACCCAGGCTGGAGTGCAATGGTGCAATCTCCGCTCACCGCAACCTCCGCCTCCTGGGTTCTGGCAATTCTCCTGCCTCAGCCTCCGAGTAGCTGGGATTACAGGCACGCGCCACCATGCCCAGCTAATTTTTTGATTTTTAGTAGAGACGGGGTTTCACCATGTTGACCAGGATGGTCTCGATCTCTGGACCTCGTGATCCACCCGCCTCGGCCTCCCAAAGTGCTAGGATTACAGGTGTGAGCCACCGCACCCAGCCTTATTTATTTATTTTAAAGACGGGGTTTCACCATGTTGGTCAGGCTGGTCTTGAATTCCTGACCTCAGGTGATCCGCCCGCCTTGGCCTCCAAAGTGCTTGGATTACAGGCGTGAGCCACCACTCCCGGCCTCTTTTATTTTTATTATTTTTATTTTTATTTTTTAGGCTGCCTCTCAATCCCACAAGACAGGCACCTTCGTTTTCCATCTTCATTTTTAAGCTGAGAAACTGAGACAAGTTGCCCAAAATTACAGAGTTACTCAAAATTAATAGCCGAGCAGGTTGATTCTGATGCCTAAAGCTTTACCCAATCTAAGATTTGTTGTACCTGGAAGTCTTCTGGGTCTAAAGGCCAGACTATCTGAGTCCATGTCCTTACAGGGCTGCAGAGGAAAACAGAAATCATCATGAACACAGAACCTGTTACGTCACTGGTCTCCACTCACACACCCCTCCTGGCGGAGCTCCGGAATCTTTCCTGCTGAGCAGCCTGGAGAGTGTGTTGTGAGGCTGTGCATGTACAAAGCATGTCAGTTGCAAAGCCAAGCTGTCTATGTTTCAAGAGGTGTAAGGTTTCAGAAAGCCCATGAATGGGACGCCAGGGATGCTCAGACGGAGACCAATGCCATGGGTCAGCATGGGAGGCTCTGGCAAAGCCACACCGGCAGGCAATTGAGAGTGAGGCCACCGCCATAGCTAACCACTGGATGCCCCTTCAACAAGATACGGCGTGAATATCAAATGATGAAGAGAGCCTTCTGGGGAAACTGACGGCGCCCTTGCATGTTTTTGTAAAACAATCCTCTTCATCCTGGAGCTGGGACAATCACACACTGTGGCAAGGAGAACGTGTGGAGCCATCACACAGTTTGTCAGAAAAATTACAACCCTACCAAGTCGGCACTTGACTAATCCTTTGTTGGTTTCACAGATTAACACATAATGGCATTTTTACCTACAATTTAGTGAATATAAGATAAATTTAAGATACTTTCCTTTTTTTTTTTTTTTTTCATTTTTAAGATAACTCCTCAAACTCTGTGCCATGATTGGCATCATTACTATTAGATTCCCATTTTATGTGAATGCACTTGAGAGAGTCTTTCTTTCGATTTCATTTACCCTTTGGTACTGGAGAACATCAATGATGTGCAATGAGATCCTCCTCCATTCTTCTAGATATATAACTTCTGTCCATTTAGGCTGCCAGAAAGTCCCTGGACCACCACCTCAGCCTAGGACAACCTTCTACCTCTCATTTTTTTCCTACTGTCTTTATTTTAGATCTAGACCCAAATTGACCAAACAATCCCTAACATATGTAATTAACAGTGACATCAAAAACAACAATCCCTCACATATGTAATTAACAGTGACATCAAAAACAACATCCAGGCTGGGCACAGTGGCTCACACCTATAATCCAGCACTTTGGGAGGCCGAGGCAGGCAGATCACCTGAGGTTAGGAGTTTGAGACCAGCCTGGCCAATATGGTGAAACCTCGTCTCTACTAAAAATACAAAAATTAGCCGGGTGTGGTGGCAGGTACCTGTAATCTCAGCTACTCAGAAGGCTGAGGCAGGAGAATCCCTTGAACCCAGGAGGTGGAGGTTGTAGTAAGCCGAGATCGCACCACTGCACTCCAGCCTGGGTCACAGAGCAAGACTGTGCCTCAAAAAACAACAACAGCAAAAACCCAGCATCCATCTTGTTCTTCAACATCCCTTTATAAAGGTGATAAGTTTATTTCAGAGGGTTTTTTTTTTTATAGGGGACAGGATCAGATTTTTTGTGTCTATTTGCCTATAGAGAGGGAGAATGCACACACAGGTGAATAAAAATGAGTGAACCTCTTGAAGATTTTAGATGGCAAAGCAATACATTGGCAATTTGCTTGTGGGGTATGTGTGGGTGGAAGTGTGTTTAAATTTAGAAGCGGCAGCAACTTAAGACTTTCCTGGGAAATTGAGATACTTCCGGCTTTTTGAGTAGTAGAACCACGAAACTCATCATTCTTCCTTTTGTGTACTGGCTGCAAGAATGCTCAAAAATGAATTTCCTCTTGATTTATGTCTATTTTGAACATGTTCTGTATGCATGCCTTTTATTTCAGGCCTCCAGAAATCATCACTGGAGGAGCATGCTTCATCTGACTTGACCTGGATTGGATATGAAGTCATCAAGTCATGAGAAGAGGGAGTCAAGCTCTTCCTAAGGGCTGTAGTGGCATAGATGTCAGAGGTGTGTGAGCCACAGCAGCTCCAGCTTGAATAGGGGCTGGGTTAAATGAGGCTGAGACCTACTGGGCTGCATTCCCAGACGGTTAAGGCATTCTAAGTCACAGCATGAGATAGGAGGTCAGCAAAAGATACAGGTCATAAGCAGTCTGCTGATAAAACAGTTTGCAGTAAAGAAGCTGCCCAAAACCCACCAAAACCAAGATGGTGAGGAGATGACCTCTGGTCATTGTCACTGCTACACTCCCACCAGTACCATGCCAGTTTACAAATGCCAGGGCAACATCAGGAAGTTAATCTTAAAGGGTTTAAAAAGGGGAGGCAGAAATAATCCACACCTCGTTTGGCATATAATCAAGAAATAACCACAAAAATGGGCAACCCACAGCCCTTGCGGCCACTTTGCCTATGGAGCAGTCATTTTTTATTCTACTACTGGTGGAGGGTGTCCACGTTATTGACGTCTTGAACAAAGAAATGGATAAAACGCACAAAGTAGGCTGGACAAGGTGGCTCATGCCTGTAATCCCAGCACTCTGGGAGGCCAAGGCGGGCAGATCCCCTGAGGTTGCGAGTTCGAGACCAGCCTGACCAACATGGGGAAACCCCATCTCTCCTAATAATACAAAATTAGCCAGGCGTGGTGGTGCATGTCTGTAAGTCCAGCTACTATGGAGGCTGAAGCAGGAGAATCACTTGAACCCAGGAGGTGGAGGTTGCAGTGAGAGGAGATTGCACCAATGTACTCCAGCCTTGGCAACAAGAGCGAAACCAGGTGTGGTGGCTTACATCTGTAATCTTTGGGAGGCTGAGGTGGGCAGATCACCTGATGTCAGGAGTTCAAGACCAGACTGGCCAACATGGCAAAACTCCGTTTCTACTAAAAATACAAAAGTTAGCCAGGCATGGTGGTGCACATCTGTAATCCCAGCTACTTAGGAGGCTGAGGCAGGAGAATCGCTTGAACCCGGGAGGCAGAAGTTGCAGTGAGCTGAGATCATGCCGCTGCACTCCAGCCTGGGCGACAGAACAAGACTCTGCCTCAGAAAACAAAAAGCACAGAACAAGAAAAGAAGGAAGCAACGAAAGCAGAGATTTTTTTGAAACTGAAAGTACACTCTGCAATGTGGGAGCGGCAGAAGCATAGGGGCTCAAGTGCCCTGATACAGAATTTGTGGGGTTTAAATACCCTCTAGGGGTTTCCACTGGTTGCCTGGTGTCCCCCCTATGTAAATGAAGAGGAGGAAGCAAAGTTACAGAATCATTTACTCAGTGTACACCCTATGGAGAGGTTTTTTTTTTTTTTTTTTTTTTTTTTTTTTGAGACAGTCTCACTCTGTCACCCAGGCTGGAGTGCAGTGGTGCAATCTTGGCTCACTGCAACCTCCGCCTCCCCAGTTCAAGTAATTCCCCTGCCTCAGCCTCCTGAATAGCTGGGATTACAGGCGCACGCCACCACGCCCAGTTAATTTTTGTATTTTTAGTAAAGGCCGGGTTTCACCGTGTTGGTCAGGCTGGTCTCGAACTCCTGACCTCATGATCCACCCGCCTCGGCCTCCCAAAGTGCTGGGATTACAGACGTGAGCCACCGCGCCCGGACTGGAGAGGATATTTCCTGTCATAACTGAAGTGTTCATTGGCCTTATGTACCCTGTCTCCAGACCCTATTATTCTACCTCAATTCCTTTACTTTTCTAAGAAACTTGCTTTCACTTTGTGGACTCGTCCTGAATTCTTTCTTGCATGCGATCCAAGAACCCCCTCATAGGGTCTGGATCGGAACCCCTTTCCAGTAATATAACAGAAAATACCGCCTTGACATGGCTGTCAGGAAACAACAGAGAGGCCTCTGAGGGTGGGGTTCTGAAGGGGTGCTGACCCCGCAAGGAAGGCTCTGGGGGCTCCAATCACTCTCAGCCACTGCGAAAGATGCCCGACTCTGCCAATAAAACTTCCAGCTTGGAGAAACTGAGGCTGAGCAGTAGGGGGTATGGGGGTCCCTGGAGGAACCAGAACCCATCCTGCTTCAGGGTGGGGCTGGTCCCCCCTTGGCCTTTGCCGGGGCTTCGCGTCACGGAGCAGTGGCTGAGGGTCGGTGTTCGAAGCCCACCGCAGCCCGCCAGCTGCCCAAGCGTGGCCAAGCTCTCTGCACCTGCACGCGTCTGTAAAACGGTGGATGAAACGCTTCTACCGACCCGGGTGGCTGAAATCAAACGAGTTACGGGTATAAGGCGCTGAGAACGATGCCTGGCACACAAACAGGCGTCCGCTGTGGGGACTAAATGCCTCCAGCCCAAAGCCGAAGGTCGAGCAGGGCCGGGCTCCCAGCGCAGGGGGTTCCCTTGCTACGCTTCTGGGGGTCCTGGACACAGACGTGGGGGACGGAGCTCTCACCAGCTAGGGCCCCGAAGGTCTACAGCTGAGGGGCTGATGCCCGGGGACGGAGGCGGTCGCAACGCCCCTTCCTGAAAAGAATGGGGTCCGGCTTTAAGGCGCCCCCGAGCCCTCCCGGCAGCGCGGAACCCGAGCAGCTCAGGAGCCCGGGAGCCCCACGTCTCGGGGACCGGAAGCGCCGCGGCCCTGACTTCCGGAAGGTGGACGAAACCTGCGGATGGGGGCGGGCCCGCGTCGCTCACGCAGAGCCACTTCCGAGCGCGCCGCCTACTTGGTGGGAGCAGGTACTGGCGAGTCTCCCCGGGCGGTTGCATCCCGCGGTAGCGCTGCTGGTTTGGCCCCGCGTGTCGTGGGGGTCCCCGGCCCGCGGCTGTAGGGCGAGGGCGGCGGTGGCGGGGCCTAGGGGCAGGAAGCCACTGCCCGGCCTGGCAGTGTGAACATGCGAGTCGATCCGCTAACCCAGGAAACCCCTGGCACGGTCTATACGGGCAGTCCCGCTCCAGCCTGGGTTTTATTTTTTAGTGACAGATTCTCGCTCTGTCGCCCAGATTGGAGTGCAGTGGTGTGATCACGGCTCACTGCAGCCTCAACCTCCCGGGCTGAAGCGATCCTCCCGCCTCAGCCTCCTGATTAACTGGGACCACAGGTGCGCCGGGCCGATTTTTAAATTTTTTTGTAATTTTTTTTTTAGTAGAGATGGGGATCTTGCTATGTTGGCCAGGCTGGTCTCGAACTCCTGGCCTCAAGCTGTCCTCCCGCCCCGGCCTCCGAAAGTGCTGGGATGACAGGCATGAGCCACCGTGCCTTGCCCCTCCTTTTGAATGGACCTCCTTCCATTTCTGTTTCAGTGCCCGGTGCTTCATATCCGTACATAATCCGTTTAACTCTTTTTTTCTCCTTTCTTTTTAACCTAAATCAAAGGTGCCATTGAAGAGCCCCACAATGGAAGATAAGCCGTTGGTGATATCGAAACAGAAGACGGAGATGGTGTGTGGAGTCCCCACCCAGGTTGTGTGCACAGCCTTCAGCAGTCACATCCTGGTGGTGGTGACCCAGTTCGGGAAGATGGGTACCCTGGTCTCCCTGGAGCCCAGCAGCGTGGCCAACGATATCAGCAAGCCTGTGCTCACCACAAAAGTCCTTCTGGGGCAGGATGAGGTAAAGTGGATTGGCCGGGAACCGTGGCTCACGCCTGTAACCCTAGCACTTTTGGAGGCCTTGGTGGGCAGATTGCTTGAGGACAGGAGTTTGAGACCAGCCTGGGCAACACAACAATGCACACAGAAGTCTCTACAGAAAAACAAATGCCTACAAAAAATAGAGAGGCCAGGCGCAGTGGCTCACACTTTGGGAGTCTGAGGTGGGCGGATCACTGGAAATGAGGAGTTCTAAACCAACCTGGCCAACATGATGAAATCTCATTTCTACTAAAAATTAGCTGGGTGTAGTGGCGCATGCCTGTAATCTCAGCTACTTGGGAGGCTAAGGCACAAAAATCGCTTGAACCCAAGAGGCAGAGGTTGCAGTGAGCCAAGATCATGCCACTGCATCCCAGCCTGGGAAACAGATCGAGACTCTGTCTCAAAAAAAAGAAAAGAAAAAGAAAAGAAAAAAATTAGTTGGGCATAGTGGTGAGTGCCTGTGGTCCCAGCTACTTTGGAGGCTGAGGTGGGAGAATCGCTTGAGCCCTGGAGGTGGGGGCTGTAGTGAGCCTTGATTGTGCCACTGCATTCCAGCCTGGATGACAGAGCAATAGTCTGTCTTTGAAAATAATAATAATAGGCCAGGTGTGGTGGCTCACGCCTATAATCCCAGCACTTTGGGAGGCCGAGGCAGGTGGATCACAAGGTCAAGAGATCAAGACCATCCTGGTCAACGTGGTGAAACCTCGTCTCTACTAAAAATACAAAAATTAGCCGGGCATGGTGGCGCGCACCTGTAGTCCCAGCTACTTAGGAGGCTGAGGCAGGACAATTGCCTGAACCCAGGAGGCGGAGCTGGCAGTGCGCCAAGATCGCGCCATTGCACTCCAGCCTGGGTAACAAGCAAAACTCCATCTCAAAATAATAATAATAATAATAATAATAATAATAATAAAGTAGTCAGGAAGGGACCCCCAGGGAGGAGGAAAAAGCCCTTCATTGGCTGTGATTTGTTGTTAAGGATACGGGCAAATCCCCTTACAGCAACAGCATTTTCCGGGCACTCATGAGTCTCAGGGCACCCTGCTTGCCCTCGGCAGATGCTTCGTCCAGCCCACAGGCATTTTATTCAGCAGACAAGCAGAGATACCAATTTTGTCATTCAGGCCGCCTCCCCTGCCATGATTCATTATGTGAGCAGGTGGCTGGCTGTGTCCTGCTCTGCTCTGCAAAGATCACATGTGAGATTCGGCAGCATTGCCTCCACAGGCTTGTCTTTCCTGGGTTCTTTTAGATGGGAGTCATCCAGAAGAGACAGGGCTGCAAAGGCGCTGAGAGAATGAACAGAATGACGCGTGTTTAGCAGTGTGTTCCTGACTGGAGTGTTCTGAGTACTGCCTGAACTCTGAGTCACTGTGGCATGGACTTAACATGGTGGTGGTTAATGGTGGTATGGGAGGCCCATCTGGGTTCCTAAGGGATACTTTATGAAAGCATTGAGGAAAAGACCAGGTTTCTTGCAGTTGAAATGGTTTCTTCTCCCTCCTTTCACAGCCTCTCATCCATGTCTTTGCAAAGAACCTGGTAGCGTTTGTGTCCCAAGAAGCTGGAAACAAAGCAGTCCTCCTCGCCGTGGCCATGAAGGACAAAAGCATGGAGGGGGTTAAGGCGCTGAGGGAGGTGATCCGGGTGTGCCAGGTGTGGTGACCTGGAGGCAGCTGCCCCTCGCTGCTCAGCAGGACACGTGGGGACGCAGACACCCACTCAGGGACTCAAGTCTTGCCTCCCTCCCTGGTGGAGGGAGGAACTTTGTCTGGCACTAGCCCTTGGAGCCAGGAAAAATATTTGTGTCTCAGGCAGACTCTTACTCTGGTTACTGAGATTATCTGTGCATGGGGGGAGAGGCAGAGCATAGAGAGTGTCCCGAGGGAGTTGTGAATGGATCTCACTGGGACCTGAGTCATTGCTCGTGTTTGAGAATTGGAGGAATGAGTCAGCAGGCCTGGCTCATGGCTGCCCGTGTGCAGGATCAATTTTAGGAGAAAATTTCTTTTTTATTAAAAGCAAATATGTATCCCAGAATACTTCACCGGCCTCCTTAACAATGACGAGACCCCGCAGTGGCACAGCATGAGTTCAGTTTCATGTTCTTCACTGGGAAGGAAAACTTGTTGGGTGAAAACACAGAGGGATGTCGTTCCCGGCCACTGCGTGGATCCCAGGCGTGGGCCTGTGCATGCTTTCACCCTGCTCCTCCTGCCCTGACTTCTCTGAGCCCGCTGGGAAGCTGGTGGCTGTCAGCGGACGTTTCTATCTTTCTGTGTGTGCCCGTTACTGTGCGGCAGCTGGGAACAGATGCTGGCCTCTGAATCCTGAATGGCAAGGGTGGAGGGACGCTTCTGTCAAAGGAGCCTCCTGTGCAGAGATCAGGAGGGAGGAGCGAAGCAGGGCAGGGCGGGGCACTGGGGTGGGTCGCCAGGGGTAGGCAGCTGGGGTGTGGCTGAACATGACCTCCCTGTGGGGGAGGCAGGGGTCCTGCTGTGCTGAGGCCACAGGACTTAGTCTTTTGGGGAGCAGTGCTCACAAGCGTTGGCAGAGCCTAGAGCCAGGAATTGGCTTCAGGATGCATTTACGCCCCTGACAAGTGGCAGCCTGGGCTCTTCCTCCAGCTGCTTCGAGGGAAGCTTCGCTGATCACGCCCAGGTTGGAATTTCTGAAGCCAGAAGTCGAAGCTTTGGACCACTCGACTGGCAAGTCTCGTGAGAAATGGGCAGCTGGAGAGTTGGGGTGGGTGACGGGACCTGGAAGCAGAAGCCAGGCAAGGCCCTGGGGCGGAGCGAGCGCCCGCATGGCCCTCCGGGGAATCGGGGTTCCCTGTCCTAGATACCTGTGAAGAAACACCTTAGGGGCATCGGGTGTTTGTGGAATTAGAAAGAAATATTTTCTTTTTTTTTTTTCAGTAGAGACTGGTCTCACTGTTGAGCAGGCTGGTCTCGGAACTCCTGGCCTCAAGTGATCCTGTTGCCTCAGACTCCGAAAGTGCTGGGGTCACAGGCATGTGCCCTATTTCTTTCCTTTTTTTTTCTTTTTCTTTTTTTTTTTTTTTTTTTGACACGGAGTTTCACCCTTGTTACCCAGGCTGGAGTGCAATGGCGCGATCTCGGCTCACCGCAACCTCCGCCTCCTGGGCTCAGGCAATTCTCCTGCCTCAGCCTCCTGAGTAGCTGGGATTACAGGCACGTGCCACCATGCCCAGCTAATTTTTTGCGCTTTTAGTAGAGACGGGGTTTCACCATGTTGACCAGGATGGTCTCGATCTCTCGACCTCGTGATCCACCCGCCTCGGCCTCCCAAAGTGCTGGGATTACAGGCTTGAGCCACCACGCCCGGCTTCTTTTTTAATTATTATGTCTATTATCACATTCTAAACCCCTGCTTGTTTCTTTTTTTTTTTTTTTTTTTTCTTTTTTTGAGACAGAGTCTCTTTCTGTTCCCCAGGCTGGAGCACAGTGGTGCAATCTTGGCTCACTGCAACCTCCGCCTCCCAGGTTCAAGTAAGTCTAAGCTTCCCGAGTGGCTGGGACTACAGGCCTGTGCCACCACCTTTGGCTAATTTTTTGTATTTTTTTTAGAAGAGAGGGGGTTTTACCATGTTGATCAGGCTGGTCTTGAACTCCTGACCTCAAATGATCTGCCCGCCACAGCCTCCCAAAGTGCTGGGATTACAGGTGTGAGCCACCATGCCCAGCCTAACTCCTGCTCATTTCTAATAGCTTCTGAAATCCTGTGATTTTCTTTTTCTTCTTCTTCTTTTTTTTTTTTTTTTTTTTGAGATAGGGTCTCAGTCTGTCAACCCAGCTGGAGCACAGTAGAGCAATCTCAGCTCACTGCAGCCTTGACTCCCAGGTTCAAGCGATCCTCCCATGCTCAGCCAAGCAACCTGAGTAGCTGGGACTACAGGTGCATGCCTCATTCCTGAAGTGCCTAATTTTTGAATTTTTACTAGGGATGAGGGTCTCACTGTGTTGCCCAGGCTGATTTCAAACTCCTAGACTCAAGCTATCCTCCCACCTCAGCTTCCCAAAGTGCTGGGATTATAGGTATGAGCCATGACACCTGGCCAATTTTCTCAATATTAAAAACCCTCGAGGACAGGTGATGGGAAGGACCGTTTCAGACTACTGGTCCGATTTCAAAGGAGTTTGGAAGGTGAGTTTGCTAAAGATGGGACAGAAGGAAACTGACTCTTCAGGGGCTCACTTCTTCAGCAAGGGCCTTCGGAGTGCCCAGTGTCATGCTGCCTGCTGGGTCACCCACAGCCGTGGTCCCTGTCCCTGTGGGTTCACAGTCCGGTCGGCTATCAGACAACCTTCGCATGAGAAGAAGAGAGCAGCAGAGCCCTATGTGGGGATCCTGGCAGACTTCCTGGAGAAGGTGCTGCCCCCATCGTCTACTCGTCTACATGCAGCAGGGACACAGTGGATACTGAGGCAAACCCAGCCCCGCCAGATAGGACTCTCGGGCAGGCATGCATCAAGGTCTGCCAGCCCCTCATGAAATCCTACATTGAATCCCACTTGGTGTCTGCCTCCTGGGGGGCCTGAACCTACAATTTTAAGGGCCATAAAAGAGTGGATGGAAGGAAAAAGGAAGGGCCATCTGCACATGAGTAAGGCCCCAGCGGGTAGCAGGTGTGTCAGGACAGGTGCAGGGACTCAGGATCACTACCAAAGGAAGGGGACCTGCGGCGCGGGTGGGGGGCCCGGCTTACCGAGGGCTCAGCCTTGAACCAGAGGCCAGGTCATGGTGTCAGCAAATGAGTAGAGTGGGTGCCCGGGCAGAAGCCTTGCTGTTTGGTATTAGCCTGTAATTACTCACACTTGTCTAAAAGTCAGCCATTTTTGCTGAGCGTGGTGGCTCATGCCCCAAATCTCAGCTACTTAGAAGGCCGAGACGGGGAGGATGGCTTGAGCCTGGGAGTTTGACCTCAGCCTGGGCAATGAAGCAAGACCCCATCTTAATACATACTTGCCTGTCTCTACAAATAAAAACCCGACAGTTTTGTTGAAGAGCCGCAGTTTCACTCATTTAACCAGTGGGGACACGGCGTGGACAGTGCTCCAATAATCATCCGGATGCGGCTCTGCAGGTTGCACCTCCTGACCTGTCCCTTAGTGCTAATGGTGGACTGCCGGCCATGGGATCGCCCTTCCCACCACGGCCACCCATTCAGGCCTCGCCTCATGAGTGGCCCCCTGCGTTTTCCATACACGGAAGTAGGCACAGAGAGGCCGCACCCCAAGGTGGAGAAGCCGGAATCACCCCTGCGGGGTACCCTGGAGCCCCTGTACCCCAGTCACAGACCCCGTGGTTCTCCTTCATGGCTTCCTTTTTTATTTTTGAAACAGAGTCTCATTCTGTCACCCAGGCTGGAGTTCAGTGTGGCTCAATCTCAGCTCACTGCAACCTCTGTCTCCCTGGTTCAAGCGATTCTCCTGCCTCAGCCTCTCGAGTAGCTGAGATTACAGGCATGCACCACGACATATGGGTTTTAGTAGAGACAGGGTTTCACCATGTTGTTCAGGCTGGTCTTGAACTCCTGACCACAGGTGATCTGCCCACCTCAGCCTCCCAAAGTGCTGGGATCACAGGCGTGAGCCACTGTGCTGGCAATGGCTTCCTTTTCTTTCACGCCGCAACTGCACCAGGAAAATCGTTCCCGCCAAAGCCAAGGTCAACTTTGCATCCGTGGGTGCCCAGTCTGGTGCAGCACTCTGTTTTCGGGAGAGCATTAGCTCCTGAGAGCCAGGCCCAGGAGGCCTGTCCCATCTAATTGAGTCCTTGTGACCACCCTTCAGAGGTAGTCTGTGGAGGCCAGACATGGTGGTTCACACCTATAATCCCAAAACTTTGGGAAGCCGAGGCGGGCAGATCACCTGAGGTCAGGAGTTCGAGATCAGTCTGGCCAACATGGAGAAACCCCATGTCTACTAAAAATACAAAAAGTTAGCCAGGCGTGGAGGCAGATGCCTGAGATCCCAGTACTTGAAGTCCAAGGCAGGCAGATTGCTTGAGCCCAGGAGTTCAAGACCAACATGGGGAAACCCCATCTCTATATTTTAAAAAGCATATAAAGACAAAAATGAATTTCATAAAAAATAATAAAGTAGTCTGTGGAGAAACTAAGGCTCTGGAGGGGTGGGCACTAAGGCTCTGGAGGTTCCTGGGACGTCCACTCAGCTCTGCCCCGTGTCTTGTGCAGGGTCCCAAAGCCACCCACCTTGAAGGCGGTGCTGAAACCGGTGTGTGATTGAGAGTGGACTCGCAGCGCCCTCCTGAGGTCCTTCACAGCCGCCTGGCAGCCATTAGCAACACGGGCCGAGGCTAAGCGCCTCCGCCATCCTGCCAACTTCTCTGCTATAAATCAGATGGCAGCAACTGTGGAAGGGCCTTGGCCCTCTGCTTTCTGGGGCCCACTCTCAGCCTCATAACTCAGGAGCCACCCCTGCTCCAGCAAGGAGCTCTGTGGAGCCGGCCGTGATCGCAGGCAGGGCCATCTGCTATGGGGATTGCTGCTCCTTTCAGAGTACGAGCTGCCTGTGGCACTTACCCGCAATCCAGCTGTAATCACAGCTCCCAGAAACTCACAGCCCACTGTAAGTAATGAACACGGGGCCTGTGGCAGCCACTGCAGCTGAGACAGTGGACAGTGTTCACTCTTTAAGGCAATGCCCTTGCGCCAGCACGGTGCAACTTCCAGCACTGTTTTCTGCTCGGCTGCAAGGGAACCTCCCCAAGTCTCCCCACCACCCCCTTTTCCGAAGTGGATGTGGTGACCTTGAAGGCCAAAAAGAGCCAGTGAGAGGACTGTTCTTGGCTCTTGTTTTCACGTGGCTTCTCCAGGGTGTTGATGAGCCCTGGCCCATGTGGACTGATGATGACAAATGACCCGTGAAGGGGGACAGCGGCATGGGGGGACCAGCGGAGTGAGTGGCCTCGGTTATCTTGTTGAGCATCTGGGAATGCAATTGGAACAGGAACCCTGGGTAAGTGACTGGAATGAGGGCCTGACCGAAGGAAATGAAACCAGAGAGACCGGAATGGTGGGGAGAAGAACCGCACAGGGCGCTCCGCCGCTTGGTTTTATACTTCGGCATCACAGCGAGAAAAACGACAAAGCCTGCCTTGGGTGTGGTGAAGGGTGACTCGATCAGAGAGTGACGATGTGTAGATTCCATAACAACTGTGAGAAGACTGAAGGCGCTGGAGCTCTGGGGATTCAGAGTCGTTTTCAGAAATAAGGCCAAGCACATGGCTCACGGCTGTTATCCTAAAACTTTGGGAGGCTGAGGTGGGAGGACGGCCTGAGCCAGAGAGGCAGAGGTTGCAGTGAACCCAGATCACGTTGTTAATAGCTGTGGCCAGGCAGCTGTGAAGGACCTCGGGAGGGTGCTGGGAGTCCACTCTCAAGTACACGCTAGTTTCAGCACCTCCTTCAAGGCAGGTGGCCTGGGACCCTGCATATGCCATGGAACAGAGCCACGTGAACACCCCAGCCTGGGCAACAAAGCGAGACCCTGTCTCCAAAAGAAAAAGCAAATAAGAAAGAAGCACATATCTGGGATGTTTTGATGAAGACTCTGCTCTCATGGGCCCCAGAACACCCCAAGGTAGGCAGCATGAAGCCGCCAGCCCCGGGACCTGCAGACGCAAAGCTGGGCTCTGAGTTGCTGGCTGGGGCGGTGGCTGCCAGCCGAACCCACGCCGGCTGAGGAGGGCAGAGGTCAGCTGCCCCTGGCTGGGCACGATTTGTGACACAGGAGGGAGAGGGCACTGGAGGAAGCCTGGGGTCTGGAAGGAAAGGTTGGGGAGGGAGGGGTCTCCAAGGAAAGGGAAGCCAGCAGCGCTGTTTCTAAGCAGAATTCTACGGAACTCGCAGCCAAGACTCAGGGCACGGACCTGCTCTGCCTGTCCAACTTCACCCCGACCACCCAGGAGGGGAAGCATCGTGGAGGCTACTTTGCAGGCGGGAAGATCGAGGCCCAGGGCCATGCCACAACATCCCCCCACCCCACACCCAAGGTTCAGCCCGGGAAGGTGGAACAAACCCCAATTCCAGCCCCATGCCCCACTAGCCAGGGGCCTGCAGCTCCTGACTCAGCTTCCCCATCAAACGGGTTCATCCTACCCCACCGGGTGGGAGGCCCGAGCTGCCAGGCCCACGGGAGCTCATGCGTGCATCTCATGTTCCGGTCCCCCCGGGTAGCAGGTGTGCATGGGGAGGGGCAGAGCTTGACAGTGATCTGTGTCCTGACACCCTAAGGCTCCTGGATAGGGCTTTTCAGGGGTGAGGGGGCCAAAGAAGGGAAGGGGGAGGCAGGGCCTGCGTCACGTGTGAAGGGGTATCAGGACCTCAGCCCATGCGCGGTCCCATGTCTGAAATCCACCGGACAGGGAGATTGGTCCAGGCTCTCACACCTGCTGGGACAATGGGAGGCAGGGGTGGCACATGGACAGATGTAGTAGGTCCCAGAATCCGGGCAGAGAGGAAGGTGGAGGGTGTGGTCCATGCCAGCTGCACCCAGGCAGGTAAAGCCAGCTGGGTGGGGTGGGGGTGGGGCTGGGAGGAGTACCTGGGTCTGGGGAGAGGCTAGAGCTCAGGAGCAATCGTCTCAAAGGAACCCAGGCTGCCCCGCTGCTGTGAGGAGGGGGCAGTGGAGGCCGGGAGGCCGGGGACCTTGCTTCAGGGCCACAACCCCAGAGACCTGCAGCCAAGCTGCCTGACAGGCTGAGCACCAGAAGGTAAGCTGCGTGGGTGTGGAAGTGGAAGAGTGTGTGTGTGTACATGGGATGTGGGGTCCAGGCTGAGCCCCTGCACTTCCATGGGGTGGGGAGCTCTTGGAAAAAAAAAACCCATGCCTTGAAATTTTGAGAATCACAGTCTCCCCACCCCTGAGCCCCACCCCTGAACCCCACCTCTGCCCCAGAGGCTGGGCCCCAGGATGGCACCTGGCCACCAAACAGGGTCTCAGCTCAGCCTGGCAAGTCCAGGCCAGACCAGCATCCCCAACCCTGGCTCCAGATGAAAGAGTGCCCCCAACCTGTCCACACCCAGCGCTGGCAGCTGCCCCAGGCGAAGGCAAGTACAGGCAGGCCCTGGTAACACTCTGGGGAAGGGGCAACAGGGACAGGAGCAGGGAGGCGGGGGCTGGGCCCGGGAGGACAGGGCGGGAGACCTACTGCAGGAAGAAAGCAGGGTCCTCAGGATGGGGTCCTCAGGGTCTGGGGCTGACGGGTTCAGGCAGGCGAAATTGCTTGAGGGTCAGAAGCTGAGGCAGGGGCCCTCCACGCTGCACCTGGCTGCCAGGTCACCAGGCCAGCTGAGACAGTGGAGCTGAGTCCCAGGGCCTGGCCGGGCTGGCTCTCCCATGCAGCAGCCTGCATCCCTAGAAGAGCAGATGACAGGAGGCCAACCTGAGGCCTCAGCCCAGCCGCTCTGACCTGCCACACAGCTTTCGCTAGCGGAGACAGGCGCAGGCTGTCGCAGGCTCTGCCTGAGGTCACAGACACCGTGCATAGCCAGAGCCGGCCCCAGCTCTTGGTGTTGCCTGCTGCCCCTGGCTGTAGGGGCCGTTCCCCAGCCCTAGTGAGAAGGGGTATGTGGACCCCCAGAAGGCCACACTGCCTGCCTGCCCGCCCCACTTGGCTCGCCGGAGGGCATGCTCATGGACAGGAGCCAGGGGAATCCCAAAACCAAAGTGGGAGGCGGACATGGCATCCAGGTCCCAGCATGGCGGGTGGCTGGGCTGGACTCGTCCAGGCCTTCCAGGATCATGCTGGAGGGAAGAGGCGCCCCTCTATGTGACTCCATGGCCTGAGCACCAGGGCCTGGCTGACAGGGAGATCTGTCCCTGTCACCCCCTGCTCTCATCCCAGGGCTGCTGCCTTAGTGAATTGCTGACCAGGGACCCCAGGGGAGGACGGGGTGGGGTGGGCCTTGGGTGTCAGGGATGCGTGCCCACCGGTCACCTCATCCCCCTGGGGTGTAGCTTGGCCTGGGACACTGAATGAGCTAATTCTGAGGACATGACTCCCGGGTGCCCCAAGTTCCAACCAGCAGCAAAGGAGGCAGGGGGTACAGCACACCCTGGGTCTGCAGAGAGGTGGGTGGGCAGCGGGTCAGGGTGGCACCAGCAGGGCAGCCAGCCTGGAACCGGGCAGCAGCACATGGGCCTGAAGCCAGGCTTCTCATGAGGGCAGGAGGCGGCTGTGCCAGAACCAGGATGTAGGACTGGCTAGGCAGCTTCTCAGCTCCAGGCATCTGGACACAGTGAACAGGGGTCAGAGGGCCCTGATGCCCAGATCTGGGCAGGCAGGTCTGTCCTGCAATGGGCTTGGTTAGCATCCGGTCCCCGCCAAGAAAATCAGGCCCAGCCAACTCTGCCGCCTCTTGTGACCGGGCGCAGGCTGTGACACCAGCACTGGATGAGGCCCTGATCAGCCTTTGAGCCCCAGGAGCAGGTGACAGAGTGGTCAACCTCCCAACTGCCCCACCCTGGGGACCAGGCCCCCCACAAACTCCCTGTGGGACTTGGAGCCAGGATCCTTCCTGGGGAGGAGGGAGGGAACTGGCTGCTCCATCAGATCCCTACCCACCCAGGGTGTCCCTCAGTGTGCCCAGAATGGGCCGGGCCTGGGCGGGGCAGGTGAAGGAGGTGGGGGCTGCAGTGCAGGGCTCAGAGAGCCTCGGAACCCGCTGGAGAGACCCTGGAGGCGCTCACAGACACTGGCAGGGCCAGAACCATCTGAGAGCCAGAGAGGTGAGGGTGGTTCAGGAATGGGAGGACTCACACGGCCGGGCAGGCGGTCACTGGGTAGGTGAGAGAGGGAAGCCAGTAGCCATTCAGCATGGTGAGCACAAGTCATGGGTCTCACTGCGTCCACTCAGCACCCTCTCAGGGCAGGCATCCCTGCTCCCATGTTCCAGGTAGGGACATGGAGGCTAAGGTGTGTACACAGGGGAATGGCTGGAGTTCACACGCAAGCGCCCTGAGTGTTCACTTTGCTGAATGATCGGGCACCTTGGGCAGGGATTTGGTAGAAACCCTGGTAGTCCCTGGATCTGCCTGGATGTGGGGACAAAAGACGCAGATGTGATGGAGACAGAGCCAAGTGGGAGAGACAGCAGGGGTGGGGACAAAGGCAGGCTGGGTGGGAAGGGCAGGCAGGTGATGGAGACAGAGCTGGGGTTGGGATAGCCGGGGCGGGACCAGAGGCAAGCCAGGTGGTGAGGATGGCACAGAAGACGGACAGGCAGGCCAGCAGTGATCAAATCCTGCTTTGGCCAGGACTTGGAGCAAATCCACTTTACAGGTGAGAAAACAGGCCCAGAGAGGCAAAGGTGCCTGCCAAGCTTGCCAAGGCCATGGGCAAGACAAAGGGCCAAGGGCTGAGGCTGCTTCTGAGAGTGGCATGGTCAGAAAGCTGTGAAGGAAGGCTGGGTGGAGATGGCAGAGGCCTCCTCTCTTTTCAGATCCTTGGGTTTATAAAAGGCCTGCAAGGCCCAGTGCTGGGGAGAAGGGATACAGCCAAAGCTGCCTGATGAGGCAAAGTCATTGCCTCGAATGTGCAAGAAGACCTGGAGTTCTGGGCTTAGGGGCCAGAGCCCAGGCTCTTGGGACAGTTTCCTAAAAGCACTGGCTGAACAAGAACATGCCAGGGTAGGATGGCTATGAGAACGACCCAGAGGCAATGCTGGACCTGCCCCCTACCATCAAGGCAGGGGGCATCCCTAACTGAAGGGGGCTTCTAAGGGTCAGGGACTCTCAGGGGCCACGAACCAGCTCAGGCTGACACCAAAGACCCTTCACCCGCACTCCCCACTGGCACTGCTGTGGGCTGAGGAGATCAGCAGGCCTCCCTGCCCTGTGACCAGCTGGCCTTGTGAGAATGCCCCTCCTCTTCCCACCAAGGATCTGCCTCTGGCAGAAGGCAGAGCTTTGGACTTCCCTCAATCTGTGTCCGGGGCCCAGAACCTGAGTCTCCCCGAAGCCGGAGCCCTTCTGGAGTACTGGCCCTGGTGGCTCCAGCCAGAGATGTCCTGCTGACTAACCACAGTGCTTCCTGCCATCTACTCAGCCATTCCCACCGCCAGCCAAGGGAGGGGCCTGAAGCTTCATCCTGAGCTTGGGGCTGGAAGCAAATCAAGCAAGGGAATGGGGCCTCAGTTTCCCTGCCTGTAACATGAGCCGCCTGGATGAGGTGAATCCTGGCCCCTTCCAGTGCTGTGCATGCCCAGGCAACAAACTTCACCCTTCAAAACCCCCAGCCGTCATCACTTCGTAATTGTCTGTGATGGTGATCCCAACACCCACAGCCAGAGGGCGACATCTGCACGAGCTGGGCCGTCTGCCTAGGACTGCGGGGCAGGTGGGGGCAGGGGGAGAGTACCTGCAGCTGCAGCTGAAATGTAGCCGAATGGAAGTTTGTGACTGCCTTCCAGCACCCCTGCCTGGCCAAAGGGAGACCTTAGCCCACAGGACCACCGAGTCAGCAGGACAGACACCCCCTACCCCCATGTCCCAAGCATGGACAGGGCACGGCTCCAGGCTCTGGTAGCTCCCACCAAGAGAGGGCCAGCAGCAAACAGACAGGTGCACAGGGATAGCACACAAGTGAGGAGGGTGCTGGGACGGTGGGGACTTTCTCTCTAAAGGTGACGCCCGAGGCTACAGGACAGAGTCGCCCAGGAGCAGGGTTGGCTGGTCCAGAAGGTCCCGGCCTGGGGAAGCAGGCATGCTCCGGGAGAGCTGAGCCAGGGTGTGCACTCGGTGGCTTTGGGCCAGGCGGGCGCTGATGGGGAGGTCCAGCAAGGCAGGCCTGAGAGCTGGGTACGACTTCCTGAGCTTCTACCCCACCTGGGAGGCTCCCTGGAAGGACAGTGTGGGTGGAGGGGTTGGGGAGAGTGGCCAAGGTGTCCCAGGTACTGATGGGCCTCAGCCTGGGCCCCTCCTGGATCCCTGGAGGTTGTTGGATACAGTGATGTGTCCCTCGTTCCTATCTCTAAAAGGGGAACAGGCCAGACACAGTGGCTCACACCTGTAATCCCAGCACTTTGGGAGGCCACAGCAGGCGGATCACCTGAGGTCGGTAGTTCGAGACCAGCCTGGCCAACATGGTGAAACTCCATCTCTATTAAAAATTCAAAAATTAGCCAGGTGTGGTGGTGGCTGCGTGTAGTTCCAGCTACTCGGGAGGCTGAGACAGGAGAATCACTTGAGCCCAGGAGGCGGAGGTTGTAGTGAGCCGAGATTGTGCCACTGCTCGGTGACAGAGCGAGATTCCATCTCAAAAAATAAATAAATAAAAATAGGAACAGTGGCTCCAGTCATTGCAGCCTTGACCCCCGTTGCCCAGGGCTGTGGGAGGGTCGGATGAATGAAGGACAAGGAGTGTGTGGACCCACTGCGGGCACGGGGTGGGACTTGTGTAATGGTGGCCCCGGCGGCATGAGCCCAAGCGTAACCAGAAGAGGGCAAGAGGTGGGCTAAGGACCATGTCCCACTCCCAGGAGCCAGGGTGGGTGAGTTTTCCACAAGGGTCTCTGCACGGGGGTGACAGGGACCCTCAGGGCCCCCCAACACCTTGCCAGACCTCAAAGGGTCCAGGGACCTTTCTGTCACTCCCTGCCTCCTGCCTTGACCCACAAAACCCAGAAATATTTCATTTCTTTTACTTTTTTTTTTTTTTTTTTTTTTGAGATGGAGTCTCCCTCTGCCGCCTAGGCTGGAGTACAGTGGCTGAATCTCAGCTCACTGCAACCTGTGCCTCCTTAGTTCAAGCGATTCTCCTGCCTCAGCCTCTTGAGTATCTGGGATTATAGGTGTGTGCCACCAACCTAATTTTTATATTTTTAGTAGAAATGGGGTTTCACCACGTTGACCAGTCTAGTCTCGAACTCCTGGCATCAAGTGATCCGCCTGCCTTGGCCTCCCCGAGTGCTGGGGTGACAGGCATGAGCCACCGCATCCCGCCCAGAAAACAAATGTTTCAACATACCTCTTGGGTCATGGATTTTTTTTTTAATTCAGGTGAAATTCACATAACATCAATGTTTAAGTGAACACCTCATTGGCAGTGAGTGCATCTGCAGTGCTGTGTGCCTGCTTCTACGTCGTTTCAGGACCCCTGTCACACCCCAAAGAACCCCTGTACCATTAGCTCTCCAGCCTTTCTCCCACAGCCTGGCCCTCCTCGGCCCACCGCAGACCTCTCCCACCTGTCCCTGCTGGGTGGCAGCTGCCTGGCCGTCTGACATAGGCAGCTGAGGGCACCTGGCAGCCAGCAGGTTCCTGGGAGCCAGCTGCCACCCAGCAAACAGCCGGGAGGATAGAGTGTCAGCCATGGGAGGGGACAGACCTGCAGCCTGGGGCTCAGGTGGGCCACTGGGGACATAATGTGCTGGCTGCCCCGCCCCATCCCGGCCTGGCACAGCCCTTCAGATCCCAGCCTTGCCCCGCCCACTATGGGGCCGCCAGTGAAGGCCACGTGGCCACGAGAATGACCAGCCAGGCTTCCCTAGAGGCTGGGCCTCCCCAGACTGGGCCAGGTGCTTCCTGTTAGCAGAGGTAGAGCTGGGTCCTATGACTGCCGGCCAGAGGAAGAGGAGGAGGCTGGACTGCGAGTGTGGGAGGGGGTGGACCCAGGCCCCCAGCAGGTTAGTGGGAAGAGCAGGCGCCTGGATCTGCCAAGAATGCTAGCAAAGCTGGGCTCCCGGGCGGGCAGGCAGGTCCTGGGGAGCCGGTGAGGGCCGCTCCTCCCTGGGTGGCTGCACACTCCCTCCTGCTGGGGCAGGTAGTGCTGGCCTGTGCCTGCTCCCCAGAGCTCCCGGGCAGGCAGGATGGCAGGGGTTCCCCCTCCTCTGCCCCACTGGAAGACACTCTTTGTCGCCTCAGAAGCAGGCTCCCTGCAAGCCTGTGACTCCAAGGTGGAAGCTGGTTTTACAAGGGGGAATCCAGGTAGGGCCCCCAGGTTGCAGGTGGCTGATGGGTGAGCCTCGGTGCCTGAGATCAGGGCAGGGAGGGACCTGGGCCTTGTCCATGCATGTGGGGGCACGGCCTGGTGGGTGGCTCAGCCTCGGTGCCCATCTCACTGTCCCCTCCTCCCCAGCTGCTTCCTGCTGCCGGACGCCAGCACCTTTGCCCTCACTCCTCTGGGTCTGTGTCCTCCCTCCCTCCACAGATGAGTAATGTCTCAGGGATCCTGGGGACAGCTGACGTCCCCTTGGTGTCAGCGACCTGGCCACAGCCCAGCCCCCCACCGTCCGTGCCAGCTGGGCTGCAGATGGACCGCATGGGGAACGGCTCCCAGCGGGCCCCCTGGCTCTTCCTCACCTCCGCGCTGGCCCGAGGAGTCTCAGGCATCTTCGTGTGGACTGCCCTGGTCCTCACCTGCCACCAGGTAAGCCTTCCCCGCCCCCAGCCTCCTTCAGGACCCCGGTCTCCAAGGGATGTGGCCGTGGCTCAACCGGGCCCCCCTGGGTGCTGCTGCTACAGAGGCTGTCAGAAGTGGCATCGGGCCAGGGCACAGGGGGAGGGGACAGGCTTTTCCCAAGATGTGGCGTGTGGGAGCTGGGCCTGAAAATGGGGAAGTCTGCCAGGCTGAGTGCAGAGTGCCCACCAGGCAACCCCAACTATTTCTCAGGCTCCTCACCCAGCTCACTGAGGTCAGCAGTGTGGTCCCATTTCACAGACAAGAAGACTGAGTCTCGGAGAGACCAGAGGTCTTTCCCAGGCTCATGTATCTGGAAAGGGGAAAGGGCCTTCTCCCTCCAGAGGTGTGGCACCCTGGAGAAGGCTGGTTGGGGGGTTGGCAGGGGGTTGAACTTTGCTCCGTAGGGAACTGGGGAGCAAAGGTTGCAGCTTGGCTAGAGGGACCGGGACTCCTGTGCGAGAGATGGGCAAGAAGCAACTTCCCCAAGCCCTCAGCTGCACACAGCCCCCCACCCAAAGCAGTCCCCAGGTAGAGAAGCGGCCAGGCACTGTGGCAAGGAAAGGCCAGGCAGAGCAAGGAGGAAGTGACGGCCAAGGGCAGGGGCTGGGCAGAGAGGGCAGGGGGTCAGGGATGGGACCAGCCTGAGAGCCTCAGATTCGCAGAGAGGCCGGGGCAGTGTGGGGAGCGGGGGCAGGGCTTTGTCCAGAGCCCTTGACCCCACTGTGGGAAGGCGGCTTTCAGGAGGCACTGGGAGCCCAGGAAGGCTGCAGAGAGCTTGGCTGAGAGCAGAGCTGCTCCCTGGGTGCCAGGGGCACTGGCATAGGGAATGGATCCAGAGGTGAGCCGGGCAGAGGGCCATCAGGAGACTCCTGGGCTCAATCCATCCTCCTGCCTCGGTCTACCAAAGTGGTGGGATTACAGGCGGGAGCCATTGCACCCGGCCTACCAGGAGACTGGCTGGCAGGGACATGGGCACGAGCCTCCAGGGCAGCATCTTAGTGACAACTTCTGAGCTATTAGCCGGTCGTGGGGCCCACACCAGTCATCCCAGCTACTCGGGAGGCTGAGGTGGGAGGATTGATTGAGCCTGGGAGTTCGAGGCTGCAGTGAGCTGTGACTAGATAACCAGAACCCAAGGTAGATGTGTATGAGCGTGGGCCTGGAGTATGCAGAGCCAGGGAGGTGGTATGGAGGCAGGCCCTTCCTGTAAAACCATCAAGGTGGGCTTCCCGGAGGAGGCCATCTTTGCACTGTAATTTTGGGAACTGGCTGTGTATGTGTGGCTATGGCTTCAGCATCATGGGGGCTTGCAGTCAAGACAGGGCTTGTGAAGGCCCCTCGGGCTGGAGTTCAGGCCCTGTCCCTCCCCTGAGCCCACCACCAGACCACCCTTGAGTGAGGAGTCTCAGGCAGGACAGAGAGTGGCTAGACCCCCTCACTTTTTACCTGGGAAGACTGAGGCCAGAGAGGGCAGCAGCTGGTCAAGGTCACCCAGCCATGCAGCGCCAGCCCCGGGAGAGGTCTCCTGCTGGCTGGTCACGCCATCCCTCCCAGGCACCAGTGCGGGAGTGTGTGACTGATAAGAGTCTGTTCCTGCCGCCAGCCTCCCCCAACTTCCTGAGCTGCACCCCAAGCAGCCAGGTGCACATAGCCTCTGCTGGCCCGCCTCTGCCACTTATGGCACCTCCTCCAGGAAGCCTTCCCCATGAGCTCCCATGCGCCCAGCTCCCAGGCTTGGCTGCCTCTCAAAGACCCTGTGATTGTGTCATGTCCTCACAGAAAACATGGAAAAATCGGCCAGGCGAGGTGGCTCAGGCCTGTAATCCTAGCACTGTGGGAGGCTGAGGCGGGTGGATCACCTGAGGTCAGGAGTTTAAGACCAGCCTGGCCAACATGGGGAAACCCTGTAAAAATACAAAATTAGCTGAATGTGGTGGCACACGCCTGTAATCCCAGCTACTTGGGAGGCTGAGGCAGGAGATTCACTAGAACTTGAGAGCCAGAGGTTGCAGTGAGCTGAAATTGTGCCACTGTACTCTAGCAGGGGCAACAGAGCAAGACTCTGTCTTAATTAAAAAAAAAAAAAAAAAAAAACATGGAAAGTCCAGAAAGGTTTAAAGGCAAACACTATAAAACACTATAATCACCCATATTTTTTCCCAGGCTTTTTTTTCTTTTTTTAAGGCAAGGTCTCACTCTGTCGCCCATGCTGGAGTACAGTGGCACAATCATTTCTCACTGCAGCCTCCACCTCCTGGGTTCAAGCCATCCTCCCACCTCAGCCTCCCGAGTAGCTGGGACTACAGGCACACACCACCATGCCCAGTTACTTTTTGTATTTTTAAAATTTGTATTTATTTATTTATTTTTGTAGAGACGGGGTCTCCTTATGCTGCCCAGGCTGGTCTCAAACTCCTGGGCTCAAGTAATCCTCCTGCCTTGGTCTACCAAAGTGCTGGGATTACAGGTGTGAGCCACCATGCCCAGCCTACCAGGCATTTTTAACATAATTTGAGATTCTCCTTTATCATCTTAATTTTTAAATGCTGCATTGTATCAGAGCATTTCCTTACACGGGTGTATTTTTTTTTTCTTTTTTAATGTTTTTACATTTATTTAACTTAAAAAAAATTTTACTTCTTTTTTAAAAAGATGGGGTCTCGCTATGTTGCCCAGGCTGGAGTGCAGTGGCTATTCACAGGTGCGATCCCACTACTAATCAGCACGGGAGTTTTGACCTGCTCCGTTTCCGACCTGGGCCGCTTCACCCCTCCTTAGGGAACCTGGTGGTCCCCCGCTCCCAGGAGGTCACCATATTGATGCCGAACTTAGTGTAGACACCTGATCAGCATAGCGCACTGCAGCCCAGAACTCCTGGGCTCAAGAGAACCTCCAGCCTCAGCCTCCTGAGTAGCTGGGACTACAGATGCTCACCACCCTACCTGGCTAGTTTTTATTATTTGATCTTTTGTAGAGACGGCATCTCACTCTGTGGCCCAAGCTGATCTCAAACTCCTGGGGTCAAGCAGTCCTCCCACCTCGGCCTCCCAAACTGCTGGGATTACAGGTGTGAGCTACTGCACCTGGCTAATTTTTTAATTTTTTTCTCGAGACACAAGGGCTCACTATGTTGCCCTGGTTATAGGTGTATTTTTTTTTTTTTTTTTTTTTTGGAGATAGAGTCTCACTGTCGCCCAGGCTGGAGTGCAGTGGTGTGATCTCGGCTCACTGCAGCCTCCGCCTCTCAGGTTCAAGGGATTCTCCTGCCTCAGCCTCCCGAGTAGCTGGGATTACAGGCACACACCACCATACCAGGCAAAATTTTGTACTTTTAGTAGAGATGAGGTTTCACCATGTTGGTCAGGCTGGTCTTGAACTCCTGGCCTCAAGTGATCTGCCCGCATTGGCCTCCCAAAGTGCTGGGGTTACAGGTGTGAGCCTCTGTAGGTGTATTTTTTTTTTTTTTTTTTTTTTCGAGACGGAGTTTCGCTCTTGTTACCCAGGCTGGAGTGCAGTGGCACGATCTCGGCTCACCGCGACCTCCACCTCCTGGGTTCAGGCAATTCTCCTGCCTCAGCCTCCTGAGTAGCTGGGATAACAGGCACGTGCCACCATGCCCAGCTAATTTTTTATATTTTTAGTAGAGACGGGGTTTCACCATGTTGACCAGGATGGTCTCGATCTCTCGATCTCGTGATCCACCCACCTCGGCCTCCCAAAGTGCTGGGATTACAGGCTTGAGCCACCGTGCCCGGCTGTAGGTGTATTTTTTAGCATGGTTTTCACTGGTGGTATAACAGCTCTTTGCACTGTTGCACCACGAGGTGACCAGCCTGTCCCACCATGTGGGACATGCCTGGGTCTTTGTACAGAAACCTCCTTGTTTCTGAATATATTTGTTGCTAGGGAACAATAAAATTCTTTTTATGTTTTGATTTGTTTTGTTGTTGACACAGGCTGACTCTGTCACCCAGGCTGGAGTCCAGTGGCATGATCTCGGCTCACCAAAACCTCCACCTCTCGGGTTCAAGCAATTCTTGTGCCTCAGCCTCCCAAGCAGCTGGGATTATAGGGGCGTGCCACCATGCCTGGCTAATTTTTTTATTTTTTAGTAGAGATGGGGTTCTCCCTGTTGGCCAGGCTGGTGTTGAACTCCTGAGCTCAGGCAATCCACACAATGCCAGGATTACAGGTATGAGCCATGTGCCCAACCCCTAGGGACAAATTCTTTTTTTTTTTTTTTTGAGACGGAATTTCACTCTTGTTGCCCAGGCTGGAGTGCAATGGCAAGATCTTGGCTCACCACAACCTCCCCCTCGCAGGTTCAAGCAATTCTCCTGCCTCAGACTCCCAAGTAGCTGGGATCACATGCATGTGCCACCACACCAGGCTAATTTTGTGTTTTTAGTAGAGACGGTTTTTCCATGTTGATAGGGCTGGCCTGGAACTCCCAACCTCAGGTGATCTGCCCACCTCAGCCTCCCAAAGTGCTGGGATTACAAGCATGAGCCACGGCACCTGGCCAGGGACAAATTCTTAGGAATCAAAGGGCTCGTGAAGACCCCTCGGGCTGGAGTTCAGGCCCTGTTCTACCCCTGAGCCCACCGCCAGACCACCCTTGAGTGAGGAGTCTCAGGCAGGACTGGGAGCAGCTAGACCCCCTCACTTTATACCTGGGAGGACCGAGGCCAGAGAGGACAGCAGCTGGTCAAGGTCACCCAGCCAGGCAGTGCCAGCCGGGAGAGGTCTCCTACTGGCTGGTCATGCCGTCCCTCCCAGGCACCAGTGGGGGAGTATGTGAACAAGTCCTTTGGATGCCTCCACAGCAAAAGCCAACCTACCTTCTGAGAGTCTGCCCAGCCCGGGGCCAGGACATGTCCCCTCTGTCCCCCGGGTCGGACACTTAGCTGGACTGGGCTCTGGAAACTCCTGCTGAATGAAGCAACGAGTGAGCGTTCCTGTGGCCAGCCTAGGAACAAACAGGACCCTCGCTCATGACCAAGGAGGTTATTCAGAAAAAAAAAAGGATCTATTGTACAACACTGTGACTATGATAAACAACAACATATTCTATGCTTGAAAATGGCTAAGAGAGGACATTTTCCGTGTCCTCCCTGCAAAGAAATGCTAAGTATGGGAGATAACGGAGATGTGACTGGGTTCGACTCAGCGCTTTCCCAGAAACACACATACCAGACATTACACTGCACACTGTAAGTGCATACAATTTGATTTGCCAATTTAAAAAATAAATTTTAGCTGGGCGAGGTGGATCACGCCTGTAATCCCAGCACTTTGGGAGGCCGAGGTGGGCGGATCATGAGTTCAGGAGTTCAAGACCAGCCTGACCAACTTAGTGAAACCCTGTCTCAGCTAAAAATACAAAATTTAGCTGGGCGTGGTGGTGCATGCCTGTAATCCCAGCTACTCGAGAGCTGAGGCGGGAGAATCACTTGAACCCTGGAGGCAGAGGTTGTGGTGAACCAAGATTGCCCCACTGCACTCCAGTGTGGGCAACAGTGAGACCCTGTCTCAAAACAGTAATTTAAAAAAAAAAAAAAAAAAACGATTTTTGAGAAACACAGCTTTTTGTTTTTGTTTGTTTTGTTTTTTGAGACAGAGTCTCGCACTGTCACCACACTGGAGTGCAGTGGCACAATCTTGGCCCACTGCAACCTCCACCTCCCGGGTTCAAGCGATTCTCCTGCCTCAGCCTCTCAAGTAGCTGGGATTACAGGCATGCACCACCACACCCAGCTCATTTTTGTATTTTTAGTAGAGACGGGGTTTCACCATGTTGGCCAGGCTGGTCTTGAACAGCTGACCTCAAATGATCCACCCACCTCAGCCTCCCAAAGTGCTGGGATTACAGGTGCGAACCAGGGCGCCCAACCATAAAAAGTAAATTTTTCAATTGTGTATTATTTTTAGTTGTAACCAGAAATATGTATTTAATATATACTTTTACATTGAAACTTATATGTACTTCTATAGTAAATACGTATAAAAATATGTATCTGATTACAATAGGGAAAAAAATTTCTTTAATAGTAAAAAGCATGCCCATTGTAGAAACCTAGAAACTGCAGGAGCACAGAAGGTGCCTGGTGGCCTGTGCCCACCCATCCCCACCTCCTTCCTGGCTCACCTGGGCTGGTGTGGGGTTACCAGGTGGGCCCGTCTGTCACCCAGACCCTCCTGCACCCACCCACACCTCCTTCCTGGGCTGGTGCAGGGATGCCAAGAGGGCCCGGCTCTCACCCAAACCCTCCTGCTGTGCCCAGATCTACCTGCACCTACGTTCCTACACCGTGCCGCAGGAGCAGCGCTATGTCATCCGCCTGCTCCTCATCGTGCCCATCTATGCCTTCGACTCCTGGCTCAGCCTCCTCCTCCTGGGAGACCACCAGTACTACGTCTACTTTGACTCCGTGCGAGACTGCTATGAAGGTGAGCCCTGGGCTGTGTCAGGTCATGGGGAGCGGAGGGAGAGACTCCCCACGGCCAGCCCCCAGGAGCACCCCACTCTCCTGGCCCCTGTCGGAGGGGCTGCTACAATGGTCGGGGTTAGCGGCACTGGCAGGCCTGGAACATACGACCCCACAGCCTCTGGGAGAGGGGCTCGGTGGACCTGCCCTGGCCTGCAGTGGCCCTGACGGAGCACCCTGACCCTCTCAGGCACCCTGCTGTAGATGGGGCCCTTCAGGGAGCCTCTTGCTGTGTGGCCTGCCAGGCCCCGCCCCTCCTGAGCCTCCTTGTGTCCTGGTGCGATGGGTGCCATGGGGTCCTGGTGCAGCTCAGGGCTCACAACTGGTCCCCCTCTGCGCTCCCTGCAGCCTTTGTCATTTACAGCTTCCTGAGCCTGTGTTTCCAGTACCTAGGAGGAGAGAGTGCCATCATGGCCGAGATCCGTGGAAAGCCCATCAAGTAAGCCCCTCACCCCAGACCCCTGCACCACACACACCCAGGACAGGGAGCCCAGGCAGCGCTGGGGCCCTTCTTCCACGCCAGCTCAGGGACATCCTCCCCCAGGTCCAGCTGCTTCTACGGCACCTGCTGCCTCCGGGGCATGACCTACTCCATCGGGTTCCTGCGCTTCTGCAAGCAGGTGAGGGGGCCCACCCAGCCCTGCCTGCCCTCCTTCCACCCAGCCCTGTCCCCGCTCCCACCTGGCCCTGCCCCCCCCCGACCTGGCCCTGTCCCCTCTCCTCCCACCCTAGCCCTTCTGGACTTGGCCAACCCAGTGACACCCCGCCCAGTGTCGAGGGGCTGCTCACTGCTGGCTGCCCCATCCCCCATCCCTGGGCTCCGGGGGGATCCTGCCCCATGCCAACCAGATGCCCTCATGCCTAGGCCACTCTGCAGTTCTGCCTGGTGAAGCCTGTCATGGCCATTACCACCATCATCCTCCAGGCATTCGGCAAATACCATGACGGGGACTTCAAGTAAGGCAGGAGCTTTGGGGGTGCCTGGCAAGAGGTGGTCACTGGGTAGGGTCCCCTGGGGCCTGGGAGTGGCACCCCACAAGGCAGGCTTGGCATCCAGCCGGGCTAGGAGTCCCCCAGGATGGGCACCCACTTCCTCTCCACAAGGACCTCAGCACTGCCAAGGCCAGGGGGCTGGACCTCCCCTTGCAGGACGCACCGGGTTGAAGCTTCAACCCAGTGCCAGTGTCTGTAATGAGGACCCCAGGGCTTTGTGGCAGCCAGTGATGGCCCCAGCTCCGACCCCGCCATGGGCTCCCTTGACATTTAGGGCATCTGGGCCAAGAGGGCCAAGGTCCACCCCGACCTGTTGGCCAGAAAACAGGCAGCCACCCAGCACAGGAAGGACCCCAGCCAAGGTCCATACACACACTCACCAACACCACACATGTGCACACACGTGCTTTTATATGTGCACACGTATCATATGTGTATGTTCACACATGCACACAGCACGTGTGCAAACCATGCACACAGCACAATTACGTATGTTCACACGTGCATGCAATGTGTGCACACACAGCACGATGCACCCCACTCATGCACGTGCACACATGGCATACATGCACACACACACATAGGTACACACTCAGGCACGACATCTGTGTGTCCACCACACAGAGGACCTTCAGGCAGTGGCCAGGTGGACTGGATTGGGAGGCATGGGCATTTTGACAGAGGCAGCGTGGATGATGCCTGAGCAGAGGATGGGATCCTGGGATGAGGAGGGGCAGGGCTGGTAGGGAGAACAGCCGTGTGGCCCTGCCCTGCCCTGCAGAGCCCTGAAGCCACCCCAGCTCCCCATGCTCTCCTGCAGGCCCTGGAGTGAGGATCAGATTGGGCCAGGGTCTCTGCAGGGCCCATGCCCCTGGGTGGGGGCCAGGCCGAGGGTGTGGCGGCAGCAGCTCTGGGGTGGGGAGGGTGGTGGGGACGTGGGGCCATCCTGACCACAGCTCCTGTCTGGCCCAGTGTCCGCAGCGGCTACCTCTATGTGACCCTCATCTACAACGCCTCCGTCAGCCTCGCCCTCTACGCCCTGTTTCTCTTCTACTTCACCACCAGGGAGCTCCTGCGGCCCTTTGAGCCTGTCCTCAAGTTCCTCACCATCAAAGCCGTCATCTTTCTGTCATTTTGGCAGGGTGTGTGGGGCGACTGGGGTGGGAGTATGCCAGGGCTATAGTCCAGAGAGCCCAGGTTCACCTCACACCCCATCCCGGGTTCACACCCCCATCCCAGGTTCACACCCCATCCCAGGTTCACCTCACACCCCCATCCCAGGTTCACACCCCAACCCTGGGTTCACCTCACACCCCCATCCCAGGTTCACACCCCAACCCCGGGTTCACCACACCCCATCCCAGGTTCACACCCCCATCCCGGGTTCATCTCACACCCCATCCTGGGTTCATACCCCATCCCGGGTTCACACCCCCATCCCAGGTTCACCTCACACCCCCATCGCAGGTTCACACCTCAACCCCAGGTTCATCTCACACCCCCATCCCAGGATCACACTCCCATCCCGGGTTCACACCCCCATCCAGGGTTCACCTCACACCCCATCCTGGGTTCACACCCCCATCCCAGGTTCACACCCCAACCCTGGGTTCACCTCACATCTCCACCCCAGGTTCACCTCATACCCCCATCCAGGGTTCACCTCACACCCCCATCCCAGGTTCACACCCCCATCCGGGGTTCATCTCACACCCCCACCCCAGGTTCACCTCACACCCCTGTCCTGGGTTCACACCCCAATCCAGGGTTCACCTCACACCCCCATCCAGGGTTCACCTCACACCCCCATCCCAGGTTCACACCCCCATCCAAAGTTCACCTCACACCCCCATCCTAGGTTCATACCCCTGTCTAGGGTTCACCTCACACCCCCATCCCAGGTTCACACCCCAATTGTGGGTTCACCTCACACCCCTGTCCAGGGTTCACCTCACATCCCCATTCCGGGTTCACACCCCCATCCAGGGGTCACCTCACACCATCATCCCAGGTTCACACCCCCATCCCAGGTTCACCTCATACCTGCACCGGGGGTTCATCTCATGCCCCCTTCCCCAGGCCCCATGAGCTTCAGTTTCCCCAGCTGTGGCACAGATCAGCTGGAAGGTAAATCTTTACCCTGTGCCCAGGGTAAAGCCTGTGGGCACAGGGGAAGTAGGGAGGTCCCACTTTGGGGCTGGAGCAGCAGGGCAGGCCCAGGAGGGCTCCTGAGCATCTGCTGTGCTGAGATCCCTGACTTTGAAGGTGCCCTGCCCCCCTGAACCTCGGTCTCCCCTGGGTGGGACGAAACCACACGGACAGGATCACAGAGCATCGGGGAGCTGCTTCAGGGTCCAGGGCCTCTTCCTCCCCTGTAGACCCCATCGGGGGCTGGGGCTGAGTGGCTGTGGCATCCGCAGGGCTGCTGCTGGCCATCCTGGAGCGATGTGGGGTCATCCCAGAGTTGGAGACCATCAGCGGGAACAGGCTGGGGGCTGGCACGCTGGCCGCCGGCTACCAAAACTTCATCATCTGCATGGAGATGCTGTTCGCCTCTGTGGCCCTGCGCTACGCCTTCCCCTGTGAGGTGTATGCAGAGAAGAAGGACAACTTGCCAGGTACATCCTGCCTTCCAGCCAGGGCACCCAGAACGCACAGCCCTGCCTTCCAGCTGGGGCACCGGGTCTGTGTCCATGTGACCACTCTCGAGGTCCAGGAATGCCAGCTCACTGGGCAGGGAGATGGCCAATGGGTATCCAGCTCCAGAAAGGCACCTGGGCTGTGTGGGGTCCAGGTAGTCCCAGACCCCAATGGTGATAGGGGATGGGCATCCCCTGCCAGGCACGCCCCCCATTAGGGTGGGGACAGCCTGCGGCCTGTCTGCCTGGCTTCTCATCAGTCTTTGTGGAGTGGTCAGGGTGCACACCCAAGGCCAGCCAAAGGTGTACCCTGCTGCTCAGAGCCCCTCCGAAACTTCAGGGGGATGCAGTCCTTGGCAGGGGTCTGGCCAGAGATAGTCCCGATGCTGGGTGGAGGAAGCTGGACTGGGGTCCAAGGATCTGGCCAGGGACAGGCCCAGTGTTGGGTGGAGGAAGCTAGACTGGGGTCCAGGGGTCTGGGGCCACCCTCCGCTGGCTGATGCCAGACCTGGACATGCAGGATCCCCAGCCCTGGGCATCTGGGAGGCAGGGCTGAGGGGCATGTCCGGGGGCTGAAGTGCAGAGGGGATGGTGGGGTTCACATGCTGCCTTCCCCCAGCTCCCCCAGCCCCCATGCAGAGCATCTCCAGCGGCCTCAGGGAGACAGTGAGCCCCCAGGACATCGTGCAGGACGCCATCCACAACTTCTCCCCCGCCTACCAGCACTACACACAGCAGGCCACCCACGAGGTGCCCCGACCTGGCACCCACCCTGGTGGCGGCTCTGGGGGCAGCAGGAAGAGCCGGAGCCTGGAGAAGCGGATGCTGATCCCCTCAGAGGACCTGTAGGGGGGCCTGGCCTGCTGGCACCTAGCTAAGGACCCAGGTTGCCCAGGCCTCTGGGAAGAACAGGGTCCCCCGACCCACCAACCCTCCTGCCAAAGGTGGGGCCTCTCCTGAGAGCCCTCCTGTGAGGCCCTCCGAGCCCACTTCCCATCCTCACTCCAGCCCGGGGTTCAGGGCACTTAATGGCCCTGCCAGGCACCCAGGTGGGCCAGCTGCCCCAGGAGAGGGCACCTGAGCCAATCGGAAGAGCCTGGGGACACCCTGGGATCACCTGCCATCAGTCCCCAGGGTCACTGTGGGGTGGGCAGTGAGTGTGGCTGCAGGGCCTCGGCTGCACGGGCCTCACCGGCACTGTGAGTGGGTCAGACACCCTGATTCAGGAGACAGACAGTGGACAGATCCGAGGCTGGACAGCCGCAGGGAGGGGCACCAGGGCATTGGGCAGCCCAGCCCTGACACAGCAGCTCTGAGTGCTGCAGGCTGGCAGGGTCCACACAGGCTGGCAGGGGCTGGGCTTCCTCAGAGCCTGCCGTGGCCATTGTGGGCATGTAGAGAAGGGCCCACGTGACTCCACATGCCAGCCACAGGGAGCGCTGGCCAGGTGCCCACCAGGTGTGCCTGGGATGGTTCACAGAACCACCGGGTGCCTGTGAGGCTGGCTAGTGCCACAGGGCTGCGAGAATCGCTCTTATTTATATTTAAACACCTTGGATTTTCTACTGAGTCTTGGCTTCTGTTCCTGCAGGGCCTGTAGCCTTGGGAGCAGGCAGCAGTCGGGGGGTCACAGAAGGCCGACTGCTCAGAGTCTGCACGTGGGAAAGGGGGTCCCACCCGTCTGGGGTGGCCAGCCTCGTTGCCCAGGGCGGTGCAGGACAGAGGCCAGGCTGTGAGATCACAGCTGCCGCCTTTCTTCCGGGAGCTTCTGCTTCCTCCAGAATGGGCCTCGTGCCAGCCCCATCCGCAGCGGGGGTAGAGGCCACGAGGGCAGAGCACTGAGCATCTGAGTCACAGGGGGGGCTTCTGCCTGGGCGCCTCCCTTCTCTTGTTCCTCCACGTGCCAGGCACGGCCCTGGGTTTGAGGAGCCAAGCCTCAGACACATGCCCTGCCCTCAGGAAGCCGGAGGCACCCAAGTGGCCTTTGAAATCCCGGCGTCGAGAACAACTGCCACCCAGGGACCGAAGGGGCTTCTGGGAGGACGCGTGGCTGGACCAGGGCGAGGGGTGTCACTGTAGGGGCACCCCCCCAGGCCCAGGGCCCGTAAGGGAAGAGAGCAATGACCCAGCCTGCAGGTAGCGGTCAGCTCTGTGTGTCTGGGGCACGAAGCACAGGTTGGGTGGGGGCTGGGGTAGGGGCAGCAGAAGTTGGCAGAGCCTGGGAGGGGGGCTCAGACGGTGGGTGTGGAGAGCCAGGGAATAGCAGGCACAGCAGACAGGAAGGCTCACTGGGCACCACCCAGGAACCGCAGCTCCCATCCACACTGCCCCCTCCCATGGCCACCAGGAACAGCGGGAAATGTGTCTCGGGTCTCTGAGGGACTCAGCAGGGTGGCAACAGACCAGTGGTGCCCGGGCTAGAGAGGATCCACTCCCAGACTCTTGCTTTCTGGGCTGGGGACATGGGGACCCAAGGCCAGTGGGTCTGCAGGGCCCAGCTGGGCTGCCTGATGAGAGGCCGAGCTCCTCCCTGGCTAGAAAGACCCCCACCCGCCTTACTGGACCTCTGTAGGGGGAGGCCCACCAGGCAGCCACCATCTCTCATCCCATCAGCAGGTGGGAGCATGGTGCTCCCCAGGTAACTGCTGCCAAGGGGCAGTTTCTGGAGGCTAGGGACACTGGCCGAACCCTGGGCCTGCTCTCCCCTTGCCCTGGGGAAGGCCACCCCTTTAGGGCTTGAATTGCCCAAATCTCGGGTTTGGAGGGTGCATGGCCGAGGGCTCCCCTTCTGGAGACCCAGATACTGCATAGGCTCCAGGCGGCAGAGGCTGAGGGCCAAGGACTGGGCTCCTATGCCAGCAGTACATCAGAAGACCATGCCAGGAAACTGACACACTCAGCGCTCACACCAGCCAGGATGGCGACTGAGCTCAGAGAGGCGTAGCAAGTTGCCTGAGGTCACAGAGCAGCGACTTGGACAGCAGTGAGCCAGCTCCGCAGAGGCCATCTCTCCACCCTGCCGCCTGCCCCTCACAGATGCCTCTCCCCTGCAGACGAGGCTGCTTCTGCTGCTTTCCAACACAGCTTGAAGGAAAGCCCTTAGGGCTAAACCCACTCTGCGTGGATGAAGGCAGTGTGAGGCGGTCCAGGCCAGGCTCGCCCACCTTGGGAGGGAGCATGGGCACACGCGAGTGGGGGAGGGCAGAGAACGCGTGGTTCCAGTGTCATCATCACTGCTGAAAAAGGGGTTCCCCAGTGACAGGCCCCAGCAGAGGAGCGGGCCTCGAGGCAGGCAGGAGCCACGTGTCTTAGCTGGATGCTCCCACCAAGCTCTCTAGCCCCCACTAGCCTCAGTGTCCTCATCTGGAGATGGTCCAGCTGAGAATCCTCAGCGATCTGCAAGAAAGGCTGGAAGCCTTGGAGGGCCTGGCCTGGCCTGGGTGCAGGCTGCGTGGCCGTGCGGGGTGCTGTCTCCTTTCACAGCTTCCTCACCTATCCTCACCCAGGAGGAGCAGGCTGGGCCCAGAGCCACAGGGTGGGCCACAGGGAGGTTGGATTTAGCTGGGGAAAGAACCATCCCTGCCATTGCTAGTGACAAGCTCAGGCTGCAGTAGCCCCAGCAGATTCCACCCTCACTGCACCATGCGCCGGCTACTGCACTCACCTCCACGCTGAACTCGCAGGAAGCAAGGCTGGGTCGGGGGGACTTGCCCCAGGCCACATGGATGCTGAGAGCTGGGATTCTGACGGGGCGCAGTGGCTCACGCCTGAAATTTCAGCACTTGAGGAGGCCAAGGTGGGCGTATTGCTTGAGCCTAGGAGTCTGAGACCAGCCTGGACAACATGGCAAAACATCATCTCTATAAAAAAATACAAAAATTAGCTGGGCGTGGTGGTGCATGCCAGTGGTCCCAGCTACTTAGGAGGCTGAGATGGGAGGACCGCTTGAACCCAGGAGGTTGAGGCTGCAGTGAGCTGTGATCATCCCACTGCACACTCCAGCCTGGGTGACAGAGCGAGATCCTGTCTCAAAAAATTTTTTTGGGATTTCACCCAGTATGGTCCAGCACTGGAGGGTGTTCAGACCCCAGTTGGCTCAGCCCCAAAAATGGGGACGGGTGGGCAGGGGCTGCTCTCCCCAGAAGCTCAGGCAGGGCAGGGACAGCCTCTGGGCGGGCCCTTGACTTTTCCAAGGAGTCCACAGGCTTCCGTCCGCTGTGCAGGGAGCTTTGCTCTCTGCTCCCGGACAGACTCTGTCTGGCTCAGAACTTCCTGCAGGCTCCACTGAGAGTCCAGCAAAGCTGGGTGAGGGGTCTCACGGGGAAGGGGTCGCTGACCGCTGCACTGCTTTCTGCTCCTTCACTGGAAGAGAGAGGTTGCCTGGACGGGAGGCTCCAGGTGGAGCAGAGATGCTCAGGACTGCAGCTTGACCCTCAGAGACCAGGCCCAGGACGTGGCCACCTGACCGGCACCTCCCCTGTGGCTGTCCCAGCATCACAGTCACGGGCTGGCAGTCTGAGAAACCCACTTACACGTGGTACCCAGATCCTGACCCTGACCCTCCCTGGTGAGGGACAGGTGGGGTCCCCTGGGATGGGGGAGTGGTTCTTGGCCCAAGAAAGCCCCAGCTGAAAGCACCAACGACACAAGGGTCTGAAACCAGAAAATTCTTTATTGCAAAGGTACAAAAGCGTTCACAGCAGCAGGACGCATGGCAATAAATTAGGTGGTGGCCGCAGGGACGGGGCCGGGCGGCGGCGGCCAGACACGGGCCCACATGTGATCTGTTCTCAATAATTTATATCATGATAAAAAGCAACACAAAAATAAATATTGAAATGGAACTGCCCAGTAGCACAGAGGCCAGGGTGAGGCGGTCTGGAGGCGGGGGCAGGAGTCCCCACGCCTGGGAAACTCGAAGACCTGGATCTCTTTGGGAAGCCGGAGGCACGGAGACAAAAAACAAACCCACTCGACAAAGAGGCCTTCGTCTTTTAAATAAAAATTAAAAAAAAAAAAATCCATATATTAAATCATGACAACGAAATTTCAACAATCTGGAAGGAAAAGCAGAACACGCCGTCCTTCCCTGGCCCGGCCCTGGACGGTGACGGGCTCCATCTACCCTGGGGGCCGGGGGCGGGGAGTTCCCTCTCTGGCAAGGCACCGCAGGCCAAGGCAGGTAGACGCCCATGGCCCGCAAGACGTGGATGCCAAGAACCTCAAGACGGGACAGAACCGGCCACCCGCTGTGGCCTGTCCTGCGGGGCCCAGTGGCCTGGTGTGGTCCGTGGGAAGACAGGAGGGGGCGGGGACGGCAGGCGGCCTGGGGCTCCCAACTCCCACCGTGCCCGCGCCCGCAGCTCTGCTGATCTGCTGATAGATTTACAGTATCAAACTGGAAAACAAAGATTGTTACGAAAAATCTGTAGATAAACTGTGAATATAATTTTATATCTCTATATATTTTGTTTCTCTCTTTAAATATCCCCCTGGTCCTTATGACATCCAATATGGATTACCTACCACGGCCATGGGGGCAACGGCTGTTTGGGAACGTGCAGCCCTTTGCTCTGTTGGGACCCGGTGGCCCTGGCGGGCCTGCAGATTCCCACTCACTTCTAACAGTAGATGCAGAACCAAGTCGCAGCCCTGGGGCTGCCTGTATTGCGACCTCCCAGTGTGGCTGGCACTGGCCGGGGGTCTGCAGCTGGTGGGGGGTGTTACCAGGTGGGCATGGGCCACTGAGAGGGAGCCGGGGCCCCAGGCACCACATTGCATGTCCTACGTGGCAGCCCCAGATGGGGCTCGCATCTGCCAGCTCCCCCAGGCAGGGGCTCTGCGATCCCCCGGCTCCCGCCGTGGAGGCCCCAGTCACAGGAAGGACCCTCAAGCGGCTCTCCAGGAAAGGAAGCCCAAGGTGACGTGTCAACCCCACTGGTGCCTCGGTGCTCTGGGAAGGAGGAGCAGGCGAAGGCTCTGAATGAGGACTGAGTGCTGAGGGCCTGCAGCCCGTGGCTGTGCTCCTGGCGGTCTGCACGCAGGAACCACATCCATGAGGTTCTCCTGGCCTGGTGCCTGCCACTGCCCAGCCCGTCATGCCCTCCGGAGTGCCAGGCCCACTCCCAAGCTCCTCTACAACCAAGGGGCGTCCTGGTCCTGCCCCTGAAGGCTCTCCACCCGCTCTCGAACACAGCTCCCGCCTCCTCTGCCACCCCACGAGACTTCCTCCCTCCCACCTCCACGTCCACGTCCACCAACATCCCCCAGGCTGCATCCCCTCCCCAGGCCCCCAAAAGACCTCCTCATTCCCCCTGCACTGACCACAGCTGGCGAGAAGCAGCTCCAGGACACAGAGCCTGAGTCCTGCTCACTGTCACCTGATTGGATGCTCCTGCCTGTCTCCACCAAGATCTGACAGTCTGCAGGGTCCGTGTCTGGGCGGCTGGCTCCCATGGGCAGGGGGCTTCTGTGCTATTCGATCTCCTCCGATCATTAGAGCACAGAGACCTCACAATGTATGAGCCATTCTCTGCCACGCGTGCCCACAGGCCCTCCCTTGGTGAACGCCAGCAAGCTGCCCCCCTCAGCCCCAGTGCTGTGATGCCAGGCGTGCCTGCACACACCCGCGTGCACACACAGACACGCCACCCCACGCAGGTGGCCTCCCACACCTGCAGGCCTCTGCTAAGGCAGAAGCAGGTCACAGCCACTCCAACAGGACAGCTGGAAGGACGGACGCACCATCCACGCCCCTCCACGGGGGCTGTGGAGTTGGTCAGGGCAGCGAGGGGCCCCCACACCAGCTGGAGGGCTGTGGCAGGACAGGTGTTGATAGCTGTTCACGGCAGGAGTGGAAGACGAGCCACATGCTGACCCAGCCACAGGGGCCTGACTTCTGGGGCCGTGTCTCCTGGCAGCCCCTGCAGGGGACAGCGGAACTTCCCGAAGGAACAATCCAACCAGACTCCCACGGGCACAAGACACCAATTCCCACACATGGACACATCCTGCAGGGAGCCGGGGGCACGCGTGAGTGGGTGCGTATGCGTGCATGTGGACCGGTGGGCTCACTGGAGCCCACTCCTCGCCCTGCACCACAGTTTCATCCCGGCTTGAGCTGCCTGCACGTGAGGGGCCTGCGCTTGGACTTGGATGTTGAAAGTGCGTCCCCGTGACAGGCTTGAGGGGTGCGACACTGCTCGCCTGCCTGCCGCCCCCTGCCTCTGGTAGGCACTATGAGGCGGCCGAGAAGGGTACGGAGGTGGAGGAGAGCTCGGCGGACTTGACAATGGTGATGACGCTGGTGGTGGCCACCTTGGAGGGTGCCACGGGCCCACGGGCCACGGTGCGTGCGAAGGTCTGCAGCGCCTCGTACTTGGAGCGCAGCGCATCCAGCTCCAGCCGCATGCTGCTGTTCTCACGCGCCAGCTTCTCCACCTCCTGCTGCAGCTCCACGCGCTGCCGCTCCAGCTCCTCCTTCTGCGTCACCCGCTTGATGCGGCAGCTGGCCGCGTAGCCACGGTTCTTGAGTGTGCGCCGCCGCTGCTTTAGGCGGGTCACCTCTTCCTTGGTGAGGCCCCGCAGGTGCTGGTTCAGCTCCCGCACTGACATGGACACCAGCTCATCGTCGCTGAGCACCGGGGCGTTCTCGCCCGCCTCCTTCTTGACCTGGGGGGCCACAGCGCAGGGTCAGTGGCAGGAGAACGTGGGGTGCCCGCCTGGGACCAGCACCGGCATGGTCAGGGACCCAGCGGTACCCCGGCATGCCCGCGCGCTCTCGGGGCTGGCCTTCAGACCGCAAGACGCCATGCATGCAGGCGGCCCACATGATGGCTGTAGCCCCACAGGACCCTTTCTGAATGGGAAAAGCCAGCGGTGACATTGGTCACTCCTGGTTACTGACAGCCTCAGGGCCTGAGAGGACCCAGAGCACACACGTTCTGCTGCTGGGACTGAGCTGCTTCACAGGCATGTGCCACTGCAGAGGTGGGAAGCGCTGGTCACAGATGGGCTCAGGCCCTGGGAGCTGGAGCATCCCATTCACCAGAGGCCACACCGCCCACACCTGGAGTGGGAGGATGAGGCCACACTGCTCACACCTGGAGCGGGGGGATGAGCTCATGCAGTAGTGCCCAGTGGGGACACGGCCCTGTCAGGTGGGCATCAGACCCTACCAAGCCCACAGCCTGGGAGTCATCTCCTGGGGCCACAGTTCCCAATCCTGATCCCACCTCTCCTGTGAACATCCCCTGGACACAGCACCCCACCTCTTCCTGACAACAGAGAGGCCTCCATCACAGGCTCAGGGCAGTCCTGGGAAGCCGGGGTGTCAAGCCGGGGGGCCTTTTCCACACCCGTGTTTGAGATGGGGCCTGCCTGGAGCCAGCCTTACCTTTAATGCCTTGTTTGGTTTGGGATTAGTCGTCATAACCTGGGCACAGTCACCAGGACAGAGCTCTCTGGAACTCGTTGCTGGAAAACACAGGCAAGCAGAGAAGCCAGTGCAGGTCAGGGCCGGAGGTGCATGACGGGGTGGCCACGTCCCACGCAGGGACCTCCTCAGCCTGGGATGGATGATCACAGCACCCTGAAAACAAGACGGGGCACCATCCGGCCCGTCCTGAGGGGCTCCCCAGGGCATCCTGGCCCAGCTTCTGCCTCTGCCCAGGGTTCCAGGAGGTGGCCTGGCCACACCTCACGCTCTAGCACTGTCCGAAGAGTGGCTGGGACCCCCCACCCCAGAGCCTAATAGCCACATGCAGCCCCCTGCTGCCCTGTGGGCCTGGGCTGTGGCCACCGGCGCTGTGGGGTGACCAGCAGGTGCCAGCAGTGGCTGCTTCCTGCTCTGACTCTCCCTGAGGTCAGACGAGACGTCTACACCCGCGCGACACGAGGTGCTCCATCCCGAAGACCAAAGTGACCGCTGGCGAAACCTCCCTCCCCCAAGACGGCTGTGCTGGCCCCAAGGCCCCACTGGACAGCGACCCTACCCTGGCAAAGACTCCAGTGCTCCGGATGCAGCCTGGATCCCTGAGAGGGGGCCTCAGCGGAGCCCCTGCCATCGCCGGTTTCCCCCAAGGTGGGCCTGGGTGAGGCCCCAGCCGCCTTCCTGCCCCACCCTCCCCGCAGGCCACAGGTCACCTACCACGGCCCCAGCCGCTGTAGCTGTGACATCACCACCTCCACCTAAGCTGCCCCCGAACGAAGACCCTGCGGCCCGAGGGGCTGTGGGGCCCCTGAGGGGCAGTGGGTCGGGCGCCGCAGCCAGAGACCTGGGAGGTGGGGAGCCGCTGCCTCGCCGAGTGTTAGACTGTCTGGCGGGAGCCGTCTCCGCCGCCGCCCCCGCCGTCCTCACGTCTGCATTGTGTCACACATTCTAATCATTCATGAAAAACCCAGCCAAAGCATCCCCGGCATGATCCCTCCGATAGTTACCATGGCGACCTTGGGACCGAGCCAGCCCTCGCGGTCGTCATGGAAACCGAGAAGCCCAAAAAATGATCCTGACTTCAGGTCAGGCTGCACAGACATCACGAGGCTGGCAGGCAGTAAACAAACTCATTCGTACCCCGGAGCTGGGACAGGCGGGCGGAGGGCGCGGGGCTGCTTGTAGGACAGGGGTTCACAACACCCACTCCCACACCCAATACCAGACATGAGTTCCCGCAGAAGGAACATCAGAGTGGCACATGGTGGTGGGCGGTGTCCTTGGGCAACACCTCCCCTGGACATGGGCACTGTGGGTGGGGGGTGACCCCATCCTGCCCTCCCTGCCAGCCCAGGACCCCCCCACCCTGTGCCAGGGAGCCCTCGGGCCCAAATCCCTTCACCTTCCAGCCCTGCCTCCGACTGGGGTCCCAGCCCTGCAGCGCACCCACCCCCACAACCAGAGGACCGCATAAGCGAGACGGTCCCACACCAGACTGTGGAGCCCGCCGCCCTTGCCAAGGCCAGCTCCTCTCAGGGCACTGACGTAGATGGCACAGGACAATATCAGCCCGTCCTGGAGGAGGCCAGGTGGGCTCCAGGCTCCTCCACACCCACTCTGGGGCAAGTGTAACAGTGGAGAAGCCGGGACTCGGCTGCCTCAGCCACTGTGGGGACCTGCAGATGCCTATGGCTGGGAGCACCATGAGAAACTTTTCCATGTCAGAGGGAGGGGCCGCGGGCACCGCTTCCAGCTCTGCTGTAAGCACGTCAGTGCACAGGCCGGCCACAACATAGCTATGTGGTGAGTCACCAGATGTTTACAGAGCCTCGCGCATTCCCACACACCCCGGCCTCCCACCCAGCAAGGACCCGCTCCCAGGCCCCCAGGCCCCCTGCCCACCGTGGCAGCAGAGCTGGGCGGAAAAGGAAGGTCCCACGGACAAGGCCGTCTGGCCAGATCCACGGTGACGTGCAGGGCTCCGCCGGGTACCTGGGGCAGAGTTCAGCATGGAGATCCTTTCACTAAGGAGAGGCTTCCCGGGACGCCTGTGATGTCACAGAGGTGAAACGAAGCCAGTGGCGACCCCAGGAGGGACAGTTGACGACTTCTACAAGGTCAAGGTTGCCAAGGCTGCTAGAGCACACCTTCGCTCCCCTCAAGTCCCCAGGGCTTTAGGGCACAGCTGCACTGGGCCCCTCCGAGGAACTAGAGACCTGGGGGAGGCGGGGGTCCTGGGCAGCCCCGACGCTGTACTCACAAGCTCGCCCCCCACTTCCTTGGGCAGGTCACAACTCTGCTCTGCCGAGAAAGCCCGGACGAGCCACGAGCCTCTGTAGCCAACCCCCGAGAGGCGACACAGGAGGGACAGGCCAGCCAAGTGTCGAAGCCTCTCTCAGGAACCCAGCACGGATGGGATGCTGCTGGCGCCTACCTCTCCCCACCACGAATGAGATAAAGCCAAGTAGCATTAACCTAAAGTCGCCTTAAACATCGGAGGCAAGAAAATCGACAGCTTGCTTTTGGGAGGAGATTCAGAGAAGAGCTTTGCATGTGCAAAAGAAGTTTGTAAAGCAACTCATCTAAAAATGATGACTGCCCTAAAAAGGGGTTTTGTAAATCGTTTGCCCTCACACAGCCTCAAGGGCTGCCAGAGCACACGCAGAAAGGGCTCCCACCCCAGGGCCAAAGACGCAGCCTTAGGGTATCATGCCAGGGGGAAACTGTGCCTGGGGTCCCAAAGACACTGTGACACCAGCCTCCCGCTACCTGGGGCCCAAGGCAGGGGCCACTGCATCAGCACCTGGTCAGTAGTTCAACCAAGTTCCTCCCCAGCACCCCCAAGGAGCGAGGCCCTGGCATTCTGTCTTATGACCACCAGCTAACAAAACGCCAGCACTGCCACACATGCCCCTGATGCCCCTGAGCTCTCTGGGTTTCCACAGAGTCACCCAAGAAGCGCAGTGGTCAGCGTCACAGCTGGGGGCCTGGGTAGGCGAGTCTGAGTTTCTGCTATGGAGTCCTAACCACTGACCTAGGTAAAGGGTGCAGCGATCACCCCCCCTCACCCCTCACCCCCCACCCCAGTCCCTGGCAGCAAAGTTCTCCGGCACCACCTATAACCTGGAACACCTTTTATGTGACTGGTTTTCTGATGGCAGAAGAAGGGATTTCAACGTAAAGCCAGACACCTCAACATGACATACATCTAAACAAAGCTCAGCGGGAGAAATCACTTCCTCTAAAGGAAAAGGAGGCTGGGCACAGTGGCTCACGCCTATAATCTCAGCACTTTGAGAAGCCGAGGCGGGTGGATCACAGGGTCAGAAGTTCAAGACCAGCCTGGCCATGGTGAAACCCTGTCTCTACTAAAAATACAAACAGCCAGGCACAGTGGCAGGTGCCTGTAATCCCAGCTACTGAGAAGACTGAGGCAGGAGAACCACCTGAACCCAGGGAGGTGGAGGTTGCAGTGAGCTGAGATCGTGCTATTGCAATCCAGCCTGGATGACAGGGTGAGACTTTGTCTCAAAAAATAAATAAAAAATAAAGGAAAAGGAACCGCCAGCAGCCTTAGAGATGACTCCTGTGGCTGCAGCTGGGAATAAGTGATGGAGCCGGGACGCTTCCATTCAGGACGCAGACAGAGGGTCTGGGCTCCGTACAGCGCAGGGCAGGGCAGCTCCGCCACGGAGGAACCTCCTAGAGGATGAAGATCTGGAGCCCAGGCCTCCGGCAGGCAGGACAGACAGCCCAGGGCCAGCCATCCAGAACTGCCCTCTCAGGAGCAGGTGAGTCCAGGCAGCCACCTCAGCAACCGAAGAGTCAGGTTTTTTTTTATTTTCACTTTAGAGATGAGGTCTCGCCGGGCGTGGTGGCTCACGCCTATAATCCCAGCACTTTGGGAGGCCGAGACAGGTGGATCACAAGGTCAAGGGATCGAGACCATCCTGGTCAACATGGTGAAACTCCGTCTCTACTAAAAATACAAAAAATTAGCTGGGCATGGTGGCGCACGCCTGTAATCCCAGCTACTCGGGAGGCTGAGGCGGGAGAATTGCCTGAACCCAGGAGGCGGAGGTTGCGGTGAGCCGAGATCGTGCCATTGCACTCCAGCCTGGGTAACAAGAGCGAAACTCCGTCTCAAAAAAGAAAAAAAAAAAATAGAGATGAGTTCTCACTCTGTCACCCAGGCTGGAGTGCAGTGGTGCAATTATGGCCCACTGCAGGCCTCCTGGGCTCAAGCAATCCTCCTGCTTCAGCCTCCCGAGCAGCCGGAACTACAGGTGAGCACCACCACACCGAGAATTTTAATTGTTTTTACAGGGTCTCACCATGCTGCGCAGGCTGGTCTCAAGCTCCTGGGCTCAAGTCATCTTCCCGCCTCAGCCTCCCAAAGTGTTGGGCTTACAGGCGTGAGCCACCATGCCCAGCCATTTTTAACTTTTTAAATCCCAGCAAATATTCACTGGTCACCCATGGGTCTGACCCCACTCAGTGAGGGGTTGACAGCCCTGACATCTCTTGGTGTGCTGGCACAAGCTGAGAAGGACCACCTTTGGGGTCCACGAGGGAACATTTTATGCATAAAGTTGGGACTGGCACGGTGGTCCTTGCCTGGAATCTCAACACCTCTGGAGGCCGAATGCTTAAGCCTAGTAGTTTTGGACTAGCCTGGGCAACATAGCAAGGCCCTGTCTCTACAAAGAAAAAAAATTTTTTAATAGCCGGGTGTGATGACACACGCCTATGGTCCCAGCTACTCAGCAGGCTGAGCTGGGAGGTTTGCTTGAGCCGGGAAGCCAAGGTTGCAGCGAGCTGTGATTGTACCACCACACTCCAGCAGCCTGAGTGACAGAGCAAGACGCTGTCTCTTAAGGAAAAAAAAAGAGAGAGAGAGAGAAAATGAGAACAAAGTGAGTAGGGCAGGTAAGGGCTGGATGACCCCTCTGAACAGTCCTGGGCGAGGATGCCCATGGAGACAGGGATTTCAAGGCTTCGGGGCTCCGATTCTTCTCAGATGACAGGATGCATCCGGGCCACCACTCACTCTCTGAGGCCAGCACAGGGGCTCTGGATAGGTCACCTGCTCTTTCCCAAGGGGTGAATGACAACAGAGACTCCACGCACGCTCCATCCCCTCAGCCACCTAGCCAGTCTGACCAAGACAGAGTGGCCCTTCCACTTCCATTATGGATGGGTCTAGAAGGATGTGGGATGCAGGAGAGGGAGGAGGGGCTTGAGGCGGCCCAGGAACAGAGGAGGAGTGTCCTGTGCAAGAGGCTTGGGTTCATCAGCAGCTGCCGTCCCACCCTCTCTCACCTGTGACTCCCACGACAGGTGCAATCCACACAACCAGAGGCCACCCAGGGCATGCCAGCCTCTACCGGGAGCCTTTCAGCAACAGACTCCAAGGCAGGCACCCCCAACAGTGGGCCACAAGGGTGGGTGGGGCCACTGTGGTGCTGGTACCCAGTGGGCGCCTGTCAAACAGGTATCAACCGACTAACTGCAGCCCTGGCTGGTCACAGAGACCAGCCAGACACCCATCCTACTGAGGATGAGGTCCTAGACTGCGAGGGCCCCCACGGTCCAGCTGTTCTGGACACAACCCCCCTCAGCATGCAGGAGGCACCCCTCTTGGTCCCCCTAGCCCGGCCCGCACCAGGCTGCAACCTGGCCCTGGCTGGCCGCCCTCCAGTAAGCCACAATTGTCAGCCCAGCTTGGAGGACATCTGGTCACCTTGCATTTGCAGTCCGAGGAAGCTGTGTCATCCCGCTACATCCAGAGGTGACTCAGGCAGCTGCAGCAGCAGAGAGCAAACTGCAGAACACACCATACCCGCTCCAGTCCCCGCCCTGGCTCCCATACCATCCTCCCGTCCTCGGCCTCTGCTCCCCATCAGCATCCTGTTCTTCCCCAGCCTGCCCTGGAGCTTTACCCAGCTCCTCCAGCCTCCAAGTACAGCCAGGGGCATTGCAGGGGGCCCAGACGCCGCCCCCCCCCCAGCCCCCAACAGCATCATTCAGTGGTGTGGCCCCAACCCTCTCTCCTTTCCTTGTCTACTCACTGACCTGGCTTGGTCCCAGTCCCCAAGCATTGCCTGCCCGAACCCGGCCTCCAACTTCTCTTGACTGGACTACAGCTTTGGCCAAATGGGATGCCCTCACCCTGATCCTGGTGCCCCACATGCAGCAACACAGGCTTGGGGTTCCTCCCGAACCTGAACTCCCTGGTCCCAAGGCCGTGGCAGGTTTCTGATCCCCCTACTATCTGCACTGAGCACATGGTTCCTGCCCACCCTCAAGCCCTGCTTCTTCCAGAAACACTCTCCATTGTCCTCACGTAGGCAAATACCCTCTACCAAGGCCTGGTTCTAGATCCTTCTGGGGACAGGGGGCCTCCCCACAGCATGGTGAGCTCCTTGTAAGCAGGGGGTATGTCTTCCCTACAGCCTACATGAGCCCCCACTGCACAAGATGAGCCAGACCCACACAGGAGGGCAGGGAGAGGGCAGCCTCCACCCCAATACCTTCCCGAACGTGCCCGACACACAGCGTGGAGAAGCAGGCAGGCTCTAGACCAGACCCCACCGGCCCTGGGGCCAGGCCAGCAGATGTCATGGCCTGGGTTTCCTCATCTAGAGTGGCCGGTCAGGGCGGGGCGTGTGGCCACTCAGGTTCATGTGTACCTGCTCTAAACTCCGATTTTAAGACGACAATCCCAGTTTCCTGAAACTGTAGGAAAGCGGAAACATGACGACTCTGTGACTTATAAAAAGCAAAAATAAACAGCAGGGAAAAGCATCTTCCATTCTCGGAGAGCAGGGAGGGTGGGGACGGAGCAGTGAGTCACTGTTTACTGTGGAGAGGCAGCCACACGGAGCGTCCTCCCAGCTGGCCAGATTTCCATTTCCCGTGTGGACTGGACCCGAAACTCAGAAAGTCCACTCCAGAAACCTTTAGACTCAGAAACAGCTGGGACAGGAACAGGCACAACTTCTTCTCGGTCTGGGTGGTAAACAGCTTTGCCAGAGACTGTAAACAAACGCCACGGCCATCGGCGAGCCCCGTGGGTGAAAGCACGCGCCTTGTAGACACAGAGTGGCCCGAAACGGCAGCCTTCCGGGTGCACAGAAAGGCTGGCGCCTTGACAGCCCGACCCTCGGTAAACGCTGGCTCCCCGCGTTTGCCGGCACCTGGGGAGTCAACAACACTGCAGGGAACCAGCCCCTCAAAGACCTGGCTGAGTTCAAGGCTAAAAGGCAGGAGAAGTCTGGTTTGTGTTTTTGCTTGAATAAATGTCTTATTTTGGAATGAGAGGTCTAGTTTTAAGAGTAGACTCCCTCTACCAAGATCAAACACACATTCCTGCTGGGTTACCTAAGGAGGGGAGACAGTCTCACGAGTGGTGCTAATGCCCAAATAGGGTGCAGGTGTGTCCCAGCCACCTGCACCGCCCACCCACACTCTCCAGACCCCACCCACAGCTCTTTTAAAGCTCCAAGTCCCTGAAGATGCTGGGCTTGGAGAAGCTACACCACGAACCACCCCCGCTCTCCCCCACCCCCATCTTGGAGATCCCCTTACAACACACGCTGAAACCTCAACGCCAGTCAAGAGACCTGGAAGCCCACCCTGGAGAATCAGAGGGGCGAGAAGGGCTGTGCCGGAGCTCAACCAGATATCCGAATCCCAGAGATATCCCCAACCCACGATGTCCAGCAGGGGGTGGGGGGTTTGAGTCTCAGGATCTTCCCGAGGCCAGGCACCTAGCCAGAGAGCGGCTGGCTGCCTGTGGGTCACTTGGTGAATGAATGGTGAGTGGATATGATTTCTGCCTCGGCTACAAAAGCCGCGTTAAGAAGCCAGCCAACAGCATGCTCAGGGGCACAGGACCAGGGAGAGGCACACGGGAGGCCCCGAGAACACACCGGGCATGAGCATGAGAAGGCAGCACAGCGCAGGGCCAGTGCTGTGCCCCAGGCAGACCCAGGTCAAGGGCCAAGGCCAGGCCGGGTCCTGGCTTTCTGGGTTCCTCGGAGGCACCTCCTTCCACCCCCCCAGGATCTAGAGGCTGTGCAGACATACACACACACACAGTCACAGGCACATACACACAGTTTCCTGAACTTGACAGAGGCACAGAAGAACCTATGCAGTGGCAGCTGGAAGAGACCTGAGCCTCTGCCCCACACGTGGGCAAAAGGATACGCGCCTTGGGGCCACTGTCACCTGTCCCCTCCCGCCTCCTGCAAGGCCTTCCTTCCCGCAACCCTCCCCCGCAGGTGGGCGGCTGAGAGCTACACCAGTCCCAGGACCCCGCCTCTGGGGAGACTCAGTTACCCCCAGCCAGTCCCCGGGCGCGCGTGGGCCCTTCCATTGGGCCAGAGCGCCGCCAGTCACGAGGAGGAAGAGCGGGGGGGCAGGCCAGGGCGCACGCGGAAGCCACGCTGGGGCGGAAGCCCCAGGGAATCCACGCGCCCGCGCCCTCCCCGCGCCACCCGCACGTGGCGCCCGCCCCGCCCCCCGCAGGTGTGAAGGCGCGGGCCCGGTGCGCGCCCCCGCCCCATGGGGACCCCCGTTCCCCCAGGTCTGGTGTCCACGCCCCAGGGCCCCGGGCACTGCAAGCATGGCCCGGGAGGCACGATCAGGGAAGGGAGCCTCGCGTCCGGGCGCCGGGCTCGGGGAAGCCCCCTTGGCCTGCGGGGCGGGACCCACCTGGGCAGGTGCGCGGGCCGCCCCGTGGGCCACATGGGAGTCTCGGGCCCTGCGCACCCCGCCCCGCCACCCCCGGCCAGCGCCCCCGGATGGCTGTGACTCAGCGGCCAGGAGGCCCGGCCCCGCGCCCCCGCCCCGCTGCCCGGCCGCCCAGCCGCCCCGCGGCCCCTCACCTGGCGTCGCGCGGGTGGCGCGAGCGCGCAGCGGCTCCTCGCGGGCACGCGCTGTCCTCGCGCCGGCGCTCACTCTCGCGCTCCCCTCGGCCGCCACCGCCGCCTGGCGCTCGGGCTCAGACTTCGCGAAGAACAAGTCCCCCCGGCCGCCCGCCGCCCGCCGCCGTGCCCGCCTGCCCGCCCGGCTCCCCAACATCTGACACCTCTTCCGGGATCCGCGACGCGCGCGTCACGCCGCCCCGCCCGCGGCCACGCCCCCGGCCACGCCCTCCTCTCCCGCCAGACGGGGTCGCTGGCCCAGCGCGCACCTGCAATCCCCGCGCTTTGAGAGGCCCAGCGGGAGGATCGCTGGAGGCAGGGAGTTCAAGACCAGCCTGGGCAACATAGCGAAACCTCCCTTTCCCTATTCCCCGTCTCTACAAACAAAAAAACTTGAGGCCAGCTGGGCACGGTGGCTCAAGCCTGTAATCCCAGCCCTGTGGGAGGCCAAACCGAGAGGATCGCTTGAGCTCAAGAGTTCCAGACCAGCCTAGGCAACATCATGAGACTCCATCTCTACAAAAAATGACAAAAATTAGTCGGGTGTAGTGGTATGTGCCTGTAGCCCCAGTTACTCAGGAAGCTGAGGCAGGAGGATGGCTTGAACCTGGAAGGTGGAGACTAGTGAGCCATGATTTTGCCACTGCACTGTAGCCTGGGTGACATGGTGAGATCCTGTCTCAAAAAACAAAACAAGCAAACCAGTAATGTAAAAATGGGGATGAGTACCGGGCGCGGTGGCTCATGCCTGTAATCCCAGCACTCTGGGAGGCCGAGGCAGGCAGATTACGAGGTCAAGATATAGAAACCATCCTGGCCAACATGGTGAAACCCCATCTCTACTAAAAATACAAAAATTAGCTGGCTGTGGTGGCGCGCACCTGTAGTCCCAGCTACTCGGGAGGCTGAGGCAGGAGTATTGTTTGAACCCGGGAGGTGGAGGTTGCAGTGAACCGAGATCACACCTCTGAACTCCCACCTGGCGCCTGGCAACAGAGCAAGACTCTGTCTCAAAAAAAAAAAAAAAAAAAAAATGGGGATGAGGGGCTACTGACCACAGCCGCTGCGGGTGGGCCCAGCCCCCTTCTAAAGCCCCAGCTGGTGGTTGCCAGGGAGCACAGCAAGAGTGCCCAGGATGGGGTCAGAGCACCACTGGCCGGAGGAGTCCTGTGAGGGATCCTCAGGTGGGGCTGGCCCCTGGGGGAGCTGCCTCTGCTTCTTGCCACAGGTGGAAGACAGGCTGGTCTGCAGTCCCTCAGAGTCCCTTTTCATGCTTCTGGGTCCCTAAGCCCCACCCTCCTCTGAGCGCTGCAGAAAGAGTCTCAGGCCTGGGCAACTGAGGGTCCCCCAGGGCACCCGCCGCGTCCGCCCACTTCAGGTCCTGGGAAGCCTGTTTTCTCGGCTCAGGTGGGACTGAGGAGCAAGTGCAGGGAGGTCTTCTAGTGTCATCCTTGCCACCGTGTGGCGGGGATTTAGGCAGCAGCCCAGTGGCCTATTGCTGTACAGCGAGGGGGAGGCTTCCTGGGCCATCTCTTACCCCCACATGCCCGTCCTGCACTGACCGCCTGGGAGACCCCTCTTTGCTGAGGCCCACATGGCCTTCTGGGGCAGCCAGCCAGTGACGCCTGCAACCTGATCAAAGAAACAGCTGCCAAGAAACCATTCAACAACAGCAGAAGCAACAATGTCCCACACCCCCAGGATGTTTGCAGAAAGACATCCCCTAGGAATGGGAAAGGTGCTTCCCTTGTCCCGGACCACATACTGCACTCAGGGTCCTCTGATGCCTCAGGAGCCTCCGGAGAAGCTGCAGGGGTCTCTCTCACTATGTTTCTCATGGTGTTGTTCCTCTAACTCAACTGCATTCTTTCCATGCTAAGCTTTTGTTACTAATTGCAACTTTTATTATTATCTTTTTAATTTTATTTATTTATTTTTGAGACGGAGTCTCGTTCTGTCGTTCAGGCTGGAGTGCAGTGGTGCCATCTTGGCTCACTGCAGCCTCTGCCTTCTGGGTTCAAGTGATTCTTCTGCCTCAGCCTCCCGAGTAGCTAGGATCACAGGCACCCACCACCACACCTAGCTAATTTCTGTATTTTTAATACAGACGGGATTTTGCCATGTTGGTCAGGCTGGTCTCAAACTCCTGACCTCAAATCATGCACCCACCTCAGCCTCCCAAAGTGCTGGCATTACAGGCATGTGCTACCACACCAGCTAACTTGTGTATTTTTAGTAAAGATGGGGTTTCACCGTGTTGGCCAGGCTGGTCTCAAACTCCTGACCTTAGGTGATCCACCTGCCTCAGCCTCCAAAGTGCTGGGGTTACAGGTGTCAGCCACCGTACCCAGCGTAATTTTTTTAATTTTGATTTATTTATTTGTTTGTTTTGTGCCCAGACTGGAGTGCAGTGGTACAATCACAGTTCACTGCAGCCTCTACCTCCCAGGCTCAAGAGATCTTCCCATCTCAGCCTCCTGAGTAGCTGGGACCATGGGCTGGTGCTACTACATCCAGCTAATTTTCTTTGATTTTTTTGTAGAGAGGGAGTCTCATTCTGTTGCCCAGGCTGGTCCTGAACTCCTGGGCTCAAGAGATCCTCCCACCTCGTCCTCTCAAAATTTTGGGATTACACGCATGAGCCACTGTGCCCAGTCAAAGTTTATTTTTTACTGTGGTAAAATATACATCACATAGAATTTACCATTTTAGCCATTTTTTTTTTTTAGTTTCAACAGTAGAATTGAACCATTTTTTTCTAACTTAAAAAATATATTTTTTTTTTCAGAGATAGGGTCTTGCTATGTTGACTAGGCTGGTCTTGAACTCCTAGCCTCAAGCAATCCCCCTGCCTCAGCCTCCTTAAGTGCTAGGATCACAGGTGTGATTAGGCTGGGCATAGTGGCCACCACACTAGGCCAACATAACCATTTTTAAGTGTACAGTTTGGTGGCATTAAGTACATGCACATTGCTGTACAAACATCACCGCCATCTGTCTCTGTAAGTTTTTCATCATTTAGTGTTACCTTTTGTTAAAAAAAAAAAAAGTTCTGGCCAGGTGCGGTGGCTCACACCTGTAATCTCAGCACTTTGGGAGGCCAAGGCAGGCAAATTACCTGAGGTCGGGAGT